>NC_057410.1:33330729-33631502 GCF_019320065.1 Cervus canadensis | reverse complement strand
TCTAATAATAAAGTCCTTCTAACTCTGTAAGCCCAGCAGGCAACAGACAATTTCTCTCTTAAAATTTCCACATACCTTCTCCCCTCTCAGCCTTAATTTCCTAGTAAGTTTTGTGGGCAAGTTAACAAAATGGTATTCCAAGCATAAAGATGCTAAAGTGGTCATTCACCCATTAGTGGTCAATAGGTCTCGGCCCCTTTTTCTCCTGAAGCTATTGCTTCACCCTTGTTTACGTTGCTCAGCTCTGTCAGTTTAGAGCTCATTAAAAAGCAGAACTGGGCTGGTTTACGTTGGTGGTGAACTTTCTGCCTCAACTGTATCGTAACCCCAGAGTTTACTCAACCCCACCTGGCAGCTCGGCTCCTTGAGATAAAGCAGGTTTTCTCTGGGGGAAACCAGTAGAGGTTTATCTTTTTCCTCTACTGCCGGCAGACAGCTGGTGGGGCATCTAAGAGACAATCATCTACCAGTGGAGGTTAATAAGACACATGTGCACACCCTCACATGCACGTAAAACCGAACAGACAAAACACGCACCCGTACACACAAAACCAAACAGACAAAAACAACAACAAAAAATAAGACAAAGAAGAACATAAAAGGAATCTTTTATATCAGAGGAATTAAAACCAATACCTTGTTTGGGTAGCCTTGTTTCAGATCAAAGCAAGGTCTTCTTTTGGGAAACCATACTTTCTGTGTGTGTCTGTCTGCCTGTCTGTCTGCATGCAGATGCATGTGTGTGCTTTAGAATTATGTGAATGCCTGCATGGGATGGAGATGGGGAGTTGTGAGTGAAAGAACAGCCAGCAAGAATCTAAAAGCAATTCTTACTTGCTGAAGTACTCTATGGTTTGGATCAATTTCTCATAGTTGAAATGGAAAATTTCATTTCATTAGTCTTTTCCAAAACCATACATAATCATTCTCTTGGAGAAAGTTGTACTGATAGTAACAAAGCAATAAGCAATTTTATATAGGAGAACATACAACACAAGACAGGTGGAAAAGAGCAGCCTTTGCACTGGTGAGTTGTAATGCTAAGCAACAGGTAACGTTCATGCACAGCCCCAAAACCTCCATATCCAAGTTCAATACAGAAGAAGAAAATGGATTTTTCCACCTCCAGTCAATTCAAGCGTTATGAGCCGAATTGTTCCCTCCCAAAGATGTTGAGATCCTAACCTCCAGTACCTGTGAATGTAACCTTATTTGGAAACATGGGTCTGCAGATGATCACATGAAGGTGAGGTCGTTAGGTGGGGCCCTAGTCCAATATGACTGTGCCCTCATGAAAGAGGAGAAATGTGGATACAGAGACAAATATGCACACAGGGAGACAGCTATGTGACTATGAAGGCAGAATGCAGGATGAAGCATGCGTAAGCCCGGGAAGACTCTATATGACCAGCAAATCCTCAGAAACTAGGAGGCAGGAAGGGAACAGATTCTCTCGCACAGTCTTTGTGGTTGTTTAGTTGCTCAGTTGTGTCTAACTCTGCAACCCCATGGACTGTGGCCTGCCAGGCTCCTCTGTCCATGGGATTTCTCAGGCAAGAATACTGGAGTGAGTTGCTGTTTCCTTCTCCAGGGGATCTTCCAACCCGAGGCTCAAACTGGCATCTCCTGCACTGGCAGGCAGATTCTTTACTGCTGAGCCACTGGGGAAGCCCTACTGCCCTTAGAAAAAGTCAACCCTGTTGGCACCTTTGCTTTGGACTCTAGTCTCCAGGTCTGTTGTTTAAACCAACTACTTTGTTATGGCAGTCCTAGCAAATATATACACTTGGATTTTCTCAAGGTCACCTCCTGCAACCACACATCTTTCTTCTCAGTCCTTTATTCACATGACATCTTCAAAGGATAGAGAAATACTTGAGAAGAGATAGGTTTTCCCTCCATCTTCTCCTCCTCCTTGAATCCTGCTGCTGCTGCTGCTGCTAAGTCCCTACAGTCGTGTCCAACTCTGTGTGACCCCATGGACAGCAGACCACCAGGTTCCTCTGTCCACAGAATTCTCTGGGCAAGAGTACTGGAGTGGGTTGCCATTTCCTTCTCCATTCTTGAATCCAGTCTTTCCTAATTTCCAAAGAGGTGTTTATAAGAAACTTCCAACATAACAGTAAGTGGCGAATTCTACCCGAGTCAAGTAGGAAGAAAGATAAAGAAGAACTATTTTAACTATTTAAAAATAAAGAATAACTTTCTTCTTTTTGATTAATTTTATTGGAGTATAGTTGCTCTACAATGCTGTGTTAGTTTCTACAGAAAAACTAGTGATCTGGGAGCGTTTCTCCCCCAAAGGCTTGCACTAAGGACTCTTGTGCCTGGATGATCCAGCAGCAGTTGAGGAAGAGAAAAACAGGATGTGGCTCTAAAGGGTCCTTCAGTTCAAATCTCATATCAAAGAACATAATTAGACTCAGATATTCTGTTAGGGATATACACTTCAAGATTGCAGCACTGTTGTTAAGCAACTTATTTGAGCTAAACATACCTTGAAGACAAGTTTGGTTTCTTTGTTGTGTTGCTGTTGTTTCCTCCTAGAGAGTAGTGGATGGAGACCGATAACTTTATCTCAGGTTGGAGTAAGCTGTTGCCTAAAAAAACTAGGCAAAGGACTGGCATTTGGAAGAAAGGATTTTAGAATTAATTTAGAAAGGGGAGTGGATTCAAGCAGCTGAGAGGTGAACAGATGGCAGTGCATGCTGGGAGTTCCTGGCAAGGCATCAATCACTAGGAGGGGTGGTTGAATGAAACACTTTTGTATCCAGGTTGCAGGAGAAATAGGAAGCTGAGACTAGATTTGGCAGCTTCTAATGCAAAATTTATTAAAGGGGAATGAATTTGATTATAAACAAATGACAATTTAATTTTCCTATCTCTGCTCAATTTCCTCGGAGAAATTTCCTGTAAGAGTTGACCCTCTTAAATCACTATTCTAAGAGAGTAAGAGATACAAATATGACAATGAGGTTTCAACTTACCCATATCAATAAGCCTCGAAAAGATGGGAGAATCTAAGAAAACTATCCAAACACAAAGAAGATTTGTTTCTTTCCAGCTATGACAAAATCACAGAAAAAATGCTGTGTAGAATGACATTAATAAAAGGTGAGATCTTGATCTGCCAATGAGAACACCAGAGGTTCTCCAGTGTTCTAGAAAAAGAGAGCTGGCACTTTTTGTGATGAGGTTTCTTCTGCCAGATAACATGTGCAATTGAAAAGCCAGTTTTGCCACTTGACCTATTCCTCCAAGCGACACTTTAGAGGTAGCAGTGCTTTTGAAACCTAGGTGGTTTCAGTATTGGACCAGTATTGTACCACATTGCCTTCTTGACGGTGAGAGTTAATTCTTTGTGTCAGTTTGGCTGGGCCATGATGTCAAATATGTGGTCAAAAATTATTTTGGATTTTTCTGTAAGAGTGTCTTTGAATGAGATGGCCATTTTAAATGATGGGTTTTAAGTAAAGCAGACTACCCTTATAGTGTTGGTGGGCCTCATCTAATCGGGTGAAGCCCCAACTAGAACAAAAGACTGAGCCTCCCCAAAGAAGAAGAATTTCTGACAACAGGTAGCCTTTGGACCTCATCTGCGACAGTGGCCCTTCCTGAATCTCCAGCCTGCCAGCTTACTCTGCAAACTTTAGACTTGCTAACCTCCATAACCATGGGAGTCAACTCCTTGAAATAAATCTCTTTCTACATGTATGCACGTCCTGTTCTTTTTTCTCTGGAGGACCCTGACTAATACACTCACTTAGGGATTTGTCCCCAGAAACTGTCTAATAAACCTTCTGGCAGATCCCAAAGATAATTTAAGTTCAGTTTGAATAATGCTTCAGGGTTAGCTGCAGCAGCTAGTGGTGCAATGACACACACACACTTCAAATAGACAACATGGTTTAGTGAGGCTTTAATACATCAGTTCCCTTTTCAAGGGAAAGACAAATATGTCTACTGATTTTCTCCGGGGTCATCATGTAGCTGCACCCAAGGAGAAAACTTTCACAATGTCTATCTACTTCATATTCGTCATCCATCCCTAAATCCCCAGCAGAATGCCTGGCATGAAGCAGCTAATCAGAGAAGGGATGGAACTGAACTGGGGGATGGTATATACTGAGTAAGCGAGCCCCACGCTACTCTCTCCTGATATTTACCAATCACATTCCCAGAAACCAGGCAACTGCAACACACACACAATATTTAACATGTATTGAGCAACCATTGTATGCCAGACTTCATTAATAATCAAATACATCACTTTACTTTTTCCTCAAAGTCACTTTATGACTTGCATTGTCTCCATTTTACAGCTAAAAGAAACAGAAATGCAGAAATCAAGTGGCTTGCCAAGGTCTCATATACACATTTAGTTATACATCCAGTAAGATGCAGAGCTGGGATTGGAACGCCAGTGATGGCTTCTTAGGTGGCATTAGTGGTAAAGAACCCACCTGCCAATTCAGGAGACGTGAGAGATGTGGGTCGGGAAGATCCCCTGGAGGAGGGCACAGCAACCCACTCCAGTACTCTTGCCTGGAGAAACCCCAGGGGCAGAGGAGCCTGGCAGGCTACGCTCCATAGGATCGCAAAGAGGCAGACATGACGGAAGCGACTGAGCATGCGCACATGATGGACATAGAAGATGAGCAGTTTTCAGAAGTGCCTCACCTCCTCTGTCCCCTGAAACACTGGAATACTGGTGTGGAGGATTAAACCCATGGTAGTAAGAAGAACTAGAAGAGCCCAAATCCAGCACTTAGTGCGGGATCAGGTAATCCTTTGTTGTGGGGAGTATCCAGCGCACTGTTGCACGATCAGCAACATCTCTGGCCTCTACTCACTAGATACCTGATACCTCAAGTTGTGAGTTAAAATTATCTTCAGTTTTTGCCAGCTGTCCCCTGTGGGTGAGGAAGGATCACCCCCATTGAGATCATTGGCTTCATGGACTCTAGCTCACCATCCCCTAATGAAGCATTTTATCTAAAAACCCAGTGTAATTACAGTATCACTTCACACAATTATTTACACAAGTTCCTCAAACACTTTTATTCAGCATTTCCCTGGGGACTGTGTATGCAGCTGCCGTAAAGAAGAGATTTTTTTTTTTTCCCCTGAAGTGGCTAGAGCTAAAAGGAGAGGTGAAATAGTAAAATGAAGAAGTGGATACGGGTGAATTTCCATTGACCTCTTTCCATGGTCTTCTTTGTCCTTAGCTGAGGCCAGGCTGCCTGGGGTGCTTGTATTTCCCTTGATGTGAAACAACTGACAGCAAGGGCCCTGCCCCTTGGTGGTGTCAGAACTTCTGCCACTGTTTCCAGAAACCCTTTGAGGCTGATGAAGCAAGGATGGAAGTCACTGTTGTCTGCTGCTATGGTTTTGCATATTCGGTTCCCTCTGCCTGGAATTCCCCCACCTCCACCTCATTCTCATCGCTTGCAATCATAACTCCCAGGTCTATTTCCTTGGTAAACATTACCATCAGAAATCACCATATTTGTTTATTGACTTATCTGATGAATGTCCATCTGCACCACTCCCCACCCACCACTAAGATGTAAGCTTCATGGATAAGGGACCCATTACTATCTCTAGTTCCTAGAAAAAAAAACCAGGGCCAAAACATATCAGGTATTCCGCACATGGATGCTGAACGAAGTAACTAACTCTAGAAGCTACCTTGTACTTTTCAACCTTCTTGCATGTCTTTTTCTAAACTATAAACAGTTCAGGAAATGATCTTTATGGGGCAATAAGGACCATGAATCAAAGGAGTCTTAAAAGTTGAGTCATGGGATGTGATATTGTTGTGTGATTAGAGGGCGTGGTTTAGGCATCCCAGTGACCTCAGAAAACACTCAGAGATAAACTCTTGCCAATCTGCCAAGAGCTTCTGATCCCAGTCTGGAACCCTAGTCCCCACATGACTCAGCCACCAAGTGCTCCCACCAGACACACACTCCACCCTTGTTGTTACTTCACGTGTGAAGAACCTTAGGACTTGCCCCAACTGACCCCCTGCTCAGCACTGCATCGCTTTGTCCTCTCTTCTTTCCCATTCATGAATGCTCTTGGAGAACAGAATATTTCATGTGGGATAAAGAGAAACACATATGTAATAGAAAAACAAAACTGTGAAAAGAAAAAAAAAATGTTTTAAATCAACCTATTAAATGACTATAGGTTGATTCATCAGCAGGAAACACATGGAAACAATTATCCCCGAATTCAAGTTATGAAACCTGAAACTGTCTTCAATATTTTGTTCAGAATTATGTATTTGGCCTTCAGGAATTCGTGGTAATTGTCTGTTCAGATACCAAGGAAAACATCTAATGAGTTGATTAAAAGACTTAGAGATGATCTTCTGCTTTTTTTCTGAATTAATATTGGAGGAACAAGAGGCAGACCACCTAAAAGGAGCCTTAAGGTGATGCTTCTGCAGCTGGGAAAATTGAAAACCAAGCTTGTTTTATACCCAAGATCTGGAACGAGGTTAGTAGGGAAGTAGTAGCAGGGAGCAGTCTGTTATTCTAACCTTGGCCTTCCCCACCTATTCTAGGTATGGCTACCACTGGGCAGAAGCTCAGGTCACTCAGGCAGTCAGAGACTGAATGTTACCTCATACTTTTCTTTCTAGCTTTGATTTCTAGTTTGCCATTCCTCTCCGGGCATCATGACCATAATGATACCATATGGATAGAGTTGACCTAGTTAACCACTGATTCTACAAACTATCCCCAAAGGTCACAGAGTAACTGTAAGCAAAATCTTTTCACATTAGTTAGTACATCACTAGAGCAACAAAATTCCAAACAACCTCTGTGAAACTTCCATGCAGGAAGGGTAAAGGAGAAATAATTTTGTTCTGCAGTTTCCTGGTCAGACAACCACTATACAGTACTTGTTACATTTGGATACTTTCTATGTCTCTCTCTCTCTGTGTGTGTGTTTCTGTCTCTCTCATAAAATGAGTGACTCTCATCTCTAAGGTCTTTGGATTCCTTTGCAGTCATGAGCTCTTTGCACACACGTTTTGGGCTCTCTGCTTGAATTCCTCCACCTGGACAAAAAAGGGCCAGAAACTGTCAGCCCATGTCTGGAAAGTAAACCAGCCTATCTGAGAAAACAAAAGAAGCTGTAAACTTAGACAAAACAGGATCTATTTGGTAACTCTGCTATGCCAAATATTGTTGATAGTACACTCTTTTAAATGTAAACATTTTTAGTCACCAAAAGTCAAAGGTCTTACCAGATAAGTGAAAATAAGAAAGAGCAATGTTAAGTTTTGGTATAATAAACATCAGGGCACAGAAATGTTTCCCAGGGGTGAGCTTCAAGGGACTAACCAGGCAAAGAGATCTAGAAACAAGTTTCTGCAGAGGAAGAAAATGGAAAGGAGAGTGCTCAGGTGATGGGTGGAAATGAACACTAAGATTCTCGGCTCCACACAAAGTTAGAGAAAATTCTGTGAGTGATCTGTTCGTAGACTTTGTGGAGCAAGGAATACCCTGCTGAAAGGTGCCCGCCCACCACACTGCCTGGCAGCTCCCAAGCTATCTAGAATAGAGTATGGCACCCGAAGGGCATCAGGAAGATTTCAGCAAGAGCGCCCGAGTGAGCGTCTCTGATTCACAGGACACAGTGGTCATGAAATCAGGAACAAGTGAATATCTCAACGTGCATTCAGTAAGTATTTATGGAGAGCCCACCATGTTATAAGCACTGTTCTAAGTTCTTAAGACTCACCCGTGAACAAAACACAGTGGAAAAAAAAAAAATCTGCCTGCATAAAGCATGTATCCCAATGGGAAGAAATAGACAATCAAAAGCACCCTCAATGGTGAAAAATTGAAAGCATTTCCCCTGAAATCAGGAACAAGACAAGGGTGCCCACTCTCACCACTACTATTCAACATAGTGTTGGAAGTTTTGGCCACAGCAATCAGAGCAGAAAAAGAAGTAAAAGGAATCCAGATAGGAAAAGAAGTGAAACTCTTGCTGTTTGCAGATGACATGATCCTCTACATAGAAAACCCTAAAGACTCTACCAGAAAATTACTAGAGCTAATCAATGAATATAGTAAAGTTGCAGGATATAAAATTAACACACAGAAATCCCTTGCATTCCTATATACTAACAATGGAAAAACAGAAAGAGAAATTAAAGAAACAATACCATTCACCATTGCAACAAAAAGAATAAAATACTTAGGAGTATATCTACCTAAAGAAACAAAAGACCTATACATAGAAAACTATAAAACACTGATGAAAGAAATCAAAGAGGACACAAACAGATGGAGAAACATACCGTGTTCATGGATTAGAAGAATCAATATTGTCAAAATGGCTATTCTACCCAAAGCAATCTATAGATTCAATGCAATCCCTATCAAGCTACCAACGGTATTTTTCACAGAACTAGACCAAAGAATTTCACAATTTGTATGGAAATACAAAAAACCTCGAATAGCCAAAGTAATCTTGAAAAAGAAGAATGGAACTGGAGGAATCAACCTGCCTGACTTCAGACTCTACTACAAAGCCACAGTCATCAAGACAGTATGGTACTGGCACAAAGACAGAAATATAGATCAATGGAACAGAATAGAAAGCCCAGAGATAAATCCACGAACCTATGGACACCTTATCTTTGACAAAGGAGGCAAGGATATACAATGGAAAAAAGACAACCTCTTTAACAAGTGGTGCTGGGAAAACTGGTCAACCACTTGTAAAAGAATGAAACTAGAACACTTTCTAACACCATACACAAAAATAAACTCAAAATGGATTTAAGATCTAAATGTAAGACCAGAAACTATAAAACTCCTAGAGGAGAACATAGGCAAAACACTCTCCGACATAAATCACAGCAAGATCCTCTATGACCCACCTCCAAGAATATTGGAAATAAAAGCAAAACTAAACAAATGGGACCTAATGAAACTTAAAAGCTTTTGCACTACAAAGGAAACTATAAGTAAGGTGAAAAGACAGCCCTCAGATTGGGAGAAAATAATAGCAAATGAAGAAACAGACAAAGGATTAATCTCGAAAATATACAAGCAACTCCTGCAGCTCAATTCCAGAAAAATTAATGACCCAATCAAAAAATGGGCCAAAGAACTAAACAGACATTTCTCCAAAGAAGACATACAGATGGCTAACAAACACATGAAAAGATGCTCAACATCACTCATTATTAGAGAAATGCAAATCAGAACCACAATGAGGTACCATTACACGCCAGTCAGGATGGCTGCTATCCAAAAGTCTACAAGCAATAAATGCTGGAGAGGGTGTGGAGAAAAGGGAACCCTCTTACACTGTTGGTGGGAATGCAAACTAGTACAGCCGCTATGGAAAACAGTGTGGAGATTTCTTAAAAAACTGGAAATAGAACTGCCATATGACCCAGCAATCCCATTTCTGGGCATACACACTGAGGAAACCAGATCTGAAAGAGACACGTGCACCCCAATGTTCATCGCAGCACTGTTTATAATAGCCAGGACATGGAAGCAACCTAGATGCCCATCAGCAGATGAATGGATAAGGAAGCTGTGGTACATATACACCATGGAATATTACTCAGCGTTAAAAAGAATTCATTTGAATCAGTCCTAATGAGATGGATGAAACTGGAGCCCCTTATACAGAGTGAAGTAAGCCAGAAAGATAAAGAACATTACAGCATACTAACACATATATATGGAATTTAGAAAGATGGTAACGATAACCCTATATGCAAAAAAGAAAAAGAGACACAGAAATACAGAACAGACTTTTGAACTTTGTGGGAGAATGTGAGGGTGGGATATTTCAAAATAACAGCATGTATACTATCTATGGTGAAACAGATCACCAGCCCAGGTGGGATGCATGAGACAAGTGCTTCGGGCCTGGTGCACTGGGAAGACCCAGAGGAATCGGTGGAGAGGGAGGTGGGAGGGGGGATCGGGATGGGGAATACGTGTAAATCTATGGCTGATTCATATCAATGTATGACAAAACCCACTGAAATGTTGTGAAGTAATTAGCCTCCAACTAATAAAAATAAATAAATAAATAAAGCAATGAATAAATAAGATGTGGTAAGTTATATAGATGCCATAGAGGAAAACAGATGCCATGGAAAGAGACTGGGAAGGTTGGGGGCTGTGGTATCATGTTAAGCAGGGTGGTTAGGAAAGACCTTAAGGAGACGTGACATCTGAGTCAAGATCTAAATGCAGTTGGGGCATGAACCTAGTGGCGACCTACGTGAAGAGGTTGCTACATGAAGCTGACTTATTTCTGAAGCAATTGCTGACTGAGGGCTGGGGGCTATGATTCTGTGGACGTGCTCCCATCCTCATCTGGTTATCTTCTACTCCTCCCTCAGGGTTCAGCTTAACTATGATTTCCTTAGGGAAGAATTTAATTTTTTCTTGTTCAGGTTAGAAACTCTTTCCTCCTGGTGTCCCCACAGCATTTCTACTTCCCCTATCAAAGTACTTATCACTCTTCATGAAACAACTTGTTGAATTCTTTTCTTTCCATGTCATGCTGAAAGGAGTGAAAAGACCTCCCATCCCGCCCAGCAGTAGGTTATAAAAGCCAGCCCGGTGCAGACAGACAGCGTTGTGTTGGGAATCAGCCCACTTGGGTCCACATCCCAGCTTTATGACTCACCTAGGATGTGCCTTTGGTCAGGTTACTGAGCCTGTGTTTCAGGGTCTCTTAAATACATTTCTGCCCGAAGAAAGAGACGGCCTGTCAAAATCCTTTCTTAGTCTCTCTGTCTCTCTCTCTCCTTTCTCTTTCTCCTCTTTCTTAAAATCAATTTATCAATAAATTTTGACAGAGATGAGACAACAATATTATCTGAAAGAGGTGCATATTTTCCCTCTTGAATGAGGGAATGAGTTATTCCTAGAGATAACACAATTACATTTCAAGATATTACTAACAACAACTAGTTAAATTTGTATTAGATTTTTTAAAGAATCACTGCAGATAAACCAAACTGCTATTTCATCCTAAACAGAGTAAATGTGAATCATTCCAAAAAAAAAGGAATGCAGAGCTTCTGGTGACTATAGAATGCATTACTAAGATCTTATTACCTATTACTAAAAAATGTATTACTTATTACTAAAACATCACTAGATACCATGTTACATCATTCATAGGTAACCGAGTGCTGAGAGATGAGAAGTTCAAACAATATAAGGGAAGGTG
Organism: Cervus canadensis; assembly: GCF_019320065.1. Lineage (NCBI taxonomy): Eukaryota > Metazoa > Chordata > Mammalia > Artiodactyla > Cervidae > Cervus > Cervus canadensis. Next base: position 33,620,261 of record NC_057410.1, on the reverse strand, counting down.
GCTCAGCACGTAGGAAAGATGTCTGTTTCCCAAAATGGGCTCACCAAATTTAAAGCACTAAATTAAAGAATTTCCAAACCACCCAGTAAAAGCACACATGAAGAAAAGCTACGGATCCCCTTACCAACTTCTTAAAAAGTTAAATACAGCCGTGTTTCTCACTCTGAGACCCAAGGGTTCATGAATCACATCAAAGTTTTTAAACATTTGCATATTTACATTAATTGTATATTTTCCCACTATTTCACAATCGTAACAACAGAACTGCATTGCCTTTCCCTTGCTGCTGCAACAAATTACCATAACGTTAGGGGATTAAAACAACACAAATTCATCATCTTCTAGTTTGGAAGGTCAGAAATTGGACACAGGTCTCACTGGGCTAAAGTCAGGATGTCAGCCAGCTTGGGGTCCTTTCTGAGGGCTTTAGGAAAGAATCCACTTTCTTGCCTTTTCAGCTTTGAGAGGGTATCCACATTCTTTGGCTTGTGGCCTCTTTCATCCATCTTCAGAGCCAGTGATGTAGCGTCTTTGTAACCCTGCTTCTGCTACTGTATCTCTTTCTCTAATCATAGCCTGGAAAGATTCTCCAAGTATAAGGAATTCAGGTAATTAGACTGGGCCCAACTGGAAATCTCCCTACTTCAGAGTCTTTAAACTTAATCACATTTGCAAAGTCCCTTTGATCATATTTACAGGTTTGGGAGATTAGGGTACAGATGTCTTCTTGGGTGGGGGGTGGGGAGGAGAGACAATATTCTGCCTAACACTAGAATTCTTTTTCATTTATAAATAGCAACTAAAAAACAATTTCTTAGAATAAGATTTTAGCCTCATAAATCAGCCCTTTTCAAATTGGAGTGGATGGACACACAATCCTGAAAATCTACATTATTTTTCAGATATATTGTAGTTTCAGAAGCACATTTAGCTTTTTTTCCAGCAGTTCAAGACCTATTGTCTAATCAGAGATTGGATTCCCGTGAAACCAGTTAACTATATTTAGCTCTACCATCAAAGACTCCATCAGATGGGGACGTCATTTTGCAAATATGTGTAAATACTTTGAATTCAAGATAGTCCATGTTCAGAAGTACAGATAGTCATATACAAGATCTCTTAACATTTCAACTCAATAATCATTTTCTACTGTTGTGCATATGTGTCATCATCACCGAGTAGAAAGAAGAATGCATTAGACACCACTTCCAGAATAACATGGGGAAAAGATTCATACTAAAGGAGTGTAGAACTGGAGAAACTTACACCGCCTGCTCTCCTATGATACAAATGAAACAACACACCTTTGTTCAACCAACACTAGAAACAGAGCAATTCGCCACACTGCAAATGAAAGGTGTTATAAAAGGACAAGAAGGGATTTCCCTGGTGGTCCAGTGGTTAAGAATCCACCTCCCAATGCAGGGGATCCAGGTTCAATCCCTAACTGGAGAACTAAGATCCCACATGCCTCAGAGCAGCTAAGCTTGGGCACCTCAACTAGAAGCTGGCGCACCATGATCAAAGATCCTGCCTGCCGCACTGAGACCTGATGCAGCCATAAACAGTAAATAAATATTTATATTAAAAAAAAGGACACGAAGCCAGGGTGTGGCATTACAGATAAATGGGGAAAGGAGGTCACAGGGGATGGTGGTTTTAACCAGGGGTCCATTGATGAACGTCTGAGGATCTCTGAACCCCTAATATTCTGACTATGTGTAAATTAAGAGAAAGTTCCTACCATTCACAGGATTCTCCGAGGTATGTGACTCTCCAAAGGTTGAAAACCACTCTTCTCACATGGAAGAAACAGTAACCTGAGAATTTTGAGAGATATGACAACCAATCAGTAAAGCTGAAAATTGGAATGAATGACTCGGAAGAAGAGAGGGAGGGCGGCAGGCATATTTATATCTTCATATGAGTAAACAGTCATCAAACAATTGTTTCTAAAATGAACAACAAAGGAAATGGAAAGCTCACGGAGCTTTTGACATAACCAGCTGCATTTCTCTCTTCCTCCCACCACACTGCACAGCCCAACCCTGTCACCTGGTTCTCCTAGCAACGTGGCATCTGGCCTTTGCCTTCAGTTCTTGGCACTGCTTGGGACAATGGTCTCAAATATGAAGGGACTGCATTTATAAGGCAGTAGAAGCTCAGATGTTCTAAAGACACAATTACAGACACATGGACACATGGCTGTTTGCAAAAGGGGCCATTACTGCACCAAAAAAGTAACATGAAGCTTATTCACAGCTCCCCCAAGATCTCTTTCTGATCAACTTAACCCAGAATAGAAAGAGAAAAGGAACCACTGAGATGCACTTTTTGTTTACAGCCCATTTTTAACAGTACAGTTTATAACCACAACCACCCCCAAAAAAGAATGCAACAACAGCAAAACACAGTGGGATGCTACCCCAGAAATAGAAAGGCTGAGGGACCCATCTTCTGGAAATATTTACTCACATTCACCTATGTTTACTGTGTTAAATGCCAAATTCTATAACTGAGTCAATACACTCTGATCTCTCACTGTGTCTTTTTAATCACTTTCTCTCACATAAATAGTTTGGGTTTCCAAATCTCTGTCGTTTCATTATAAATACAGCTCATTCACATTTTGTTAAAACACTCCATGTTACTTCTTGGATTCCAATTACCCAACAGAAGGTGCATTGAATTTGCCTGGGAAACAAGGACAATGTCTGTTTGTAAAAATTTATGGCATTCCCTCCCTCCCCTCAGAGTGTTTTAGACATCTAAGAAAGTCAAACCCTGAGGGAAAATATAAACAAGCTGCTTGGAATAGACACACAATTACATATCTTATTTGTAAAAAATACTGCCACCATCTTGCCAGGCAGTGCAAAAAGAAAACATTTATCCCCATGTAACTCACACAAACATTTTTTTCTCCATCTTCACCAACATCTAAATGGTGTACATGATAAATACATCATTTGATGGAAATATACCACAGTTGCAAATGTTAAGATTCCAAGTGTAAGCTGGTGATATTGCATCCTACTGTTATTGATAAGTGAGGCAGTAAATATTAGCAGGATCAATAAGCTTCCCAGAAAATAATAACACAAAAAAATCCTAATAGCAGAGCAAGAAAATATTTTTAAACAATCCTTTCCAGTGGTTGGAAAGTGCATTTAATTTCTTAGAAAGCAAGAGACTTCACCATATATACATATATATATGTATCTGTATATACATGCATATATATATATATATATATATATATATATACATTTCATATGGGATTTTACACCTGTAAGCACCTCAAAGGTTAAATAAATTTGATTACATAGTGTGCCTAGAGGAAAAAATTCAGAATTTGGGATCAAATAGATTTGGGTCAGAATTCTGTATTTACTGCTCGTTAGCTGTTTGATCCAGGATGAAATATGTTGCCTTTCTGAGCTATATTGCTTTCCTTAAGTATAAACAAGGGAAATGTTGTAAGATTTTTGAGAAGGCTAGCTTGTACCTGGCGTGTGGTGGGCACTGGAGAAACAAAATCTGTTAGCATTAATCATTTAATTGCTTGATTCATTCACCAGACACTGTGTTCCTACTCTCCTTCCCGGTGCCTTCAGGGGACCCCAGACATACCTACTTAGAGTACTAGGTATACATTTCAACTCAAGTATTTTTTTTTTTCTATTGCTCAATTTAATTTACACTTTGAATATTTGAAAGTTATAAGAGAGTAAATCCTATCATTTTGCAGTGTATACATATGTTGAGTCATTATGCTATACACCTTAAACATACACAGTGATGTATGTCAGTTCTATCTCTATACAGCTGGAAGAAAATAAAGTAAAATTAAGTACAAAAAAAGAATTTTACATTTTGATCCTTCCTTCTGCCTGTTGATAGATACTGCTGCTGCTGCTAAGTCACTTCAGTCGTGTCCGACTCTGTGCGACGCTATGGACAGCAGCCCACCAGACCCCTCTGTCCACAGGATTCTCTAGGCAAGAATACTGGAGTGGGTTACCATTTCCTTCTCCAGTTGATAGATACTAAGGTCAGACAAATCCACGTACTTCATCTTTTCTCTGGGGTTTTTCCATGACTTAGAAGGTATCATAAAGGAAAGATAGAAGTTTTCCTTTAATGTAGTGAATACTATTATCCAAATAAGGTGAATACCATGACAGGGAGATAAAGATATATCTCTAGAACCCCCAGGTTTTGCCCCACTTTAGCATTATGGGATTCATTGCAAAAGGCTGTGATAGCAAAAAAACAGGGTAAAAGTTTTTGAGTTTCAAAAGGCCAGGCCTGAGGACATAGAGACAGGATGGGGTTAGAGCTAGACTTCCCACACCCTCCCCTCACCCTCCACCCAACTCACCGACTGTTGAATAACATTTCCTCAGAGTGTGGGGAGGAAGAAGAATCAGAATAAACACAGCAGAACCTACATGCAACCAGGACTGCAAAAAGGGCCCGTGGACAGGGCAAGACCAAACGACAGGGCTCCCACCCGTAACTGAGAGCTCCAGGAATGGAACAATTTGTGTTTCTGTCTCTCAGGGAGCCCAGGAAGAGTATTCAGACCCCACAGAAGAAATGCAAGCTGTAGCTAGGAAAGCCTCCCTGAGTTAACAGAATGGGTTCATGTTTCTGAGAGTGAGCCAGAAAGATGCAGGCCTTGGCACCCTAAACTTTCCCATTGCCCAGCACAGCCTAGGAACGTACATGTCTGCATGCCCAAGAAAAAGGGCACCAAAGCAGGGCATTTGCTAAACCTGAGAGGCCTTCAAAGATGGGAGGGAGAGTGATACCATAGCCACCTGTCTGGGCTGACAGCCAAAGGACATCGGGCATCAAGTGGAGGCCAGCTGGAAGAGGTGATGGCCAAGACCACACTCCCCAACCTGAGTGCTCTGGTTTACATGAGCCATATGAACCCACATGGGTTTAGACATAACCCCAGAGAAGAGATGGGAGGAGTACATTGCCTTAGCATGTATCCAACAAGAGGCAGAGAGTTCACAATGTGAATTAAATGGGTCAGTAGAAAAAAAAACAAAAACTGTTAGCCGAAATGTGTACCTATTGCACCAAGATTAAGGCGTGTCCAAGGTTCCATGATTTCAAAGAAAAGAGGCTGGTGAAATTGGAGTAGCATAGCTTGACTTGAGCACTGAGGATGGAAAGGAGCTCCCTGTGGGACCCAAATGCTTTGGGCAGAGGGGAAATCTGAACAGAGGCACAAAGCTAGGAGGGGTAACGTGGGGGGATAGCAAGTGATTGTGTGTGGCTGGTCTTAGGGGACAAGTTGGGAAGTGTTAGAAGGTCTGGCTGGGAAGGAAAACCTGGGTCCAACCATAAAGATTATTATCCAGACGTTCTGGTCTTTAGAAGGAACATTCTGGCAGTAGTGTGTTTCTGGTAAAAGTGATTTGGACGGGAGGGTGAAAGGCCTAAAATTAGAGGCCGGCAAGTTCAAACTAGCTCAGATGGAAAATGAAAAGAGAAGTGACTACAGGATAAAGCACATAAAAATGAAGCTAAAGAAGACACCCTAACACCTGGAAGGGATAAACATGGAGGAACAGGCAGAAATAGATCTAAACGGCATTTGGCATACTAATAGGGATCCTGCTTGTATATCGAATTTTGGTTTTGCTTCTCTTCTGGACTTTCACAATCAGAGTGGGACACAATCACCTTGTGTGTGGTGGAGTTTGTTACACTAGCTCTCACTGGCCAAGATCATGTGGAACACCAAAAGCAGAGGAAAAACACATGTGCCCATGGTCATATCAGGGATTCTAGCTGCCACTGCTGCTAAGTCGCTTCAGTCGTGTCTGACTCTGTGCAACTCCCCCGCCCCTGGGATTCTTAGAGACCCTTTATTTTTAGAAAATATTTTAGAGAGAATAAAATTGTAGTGGGACAACTCTGCACAATTATAAATTAAAAGACTGTTCTAGAGCCCTCAAATTTGATTACTGGCTTCCACCACTTGGCAGCTGGGTGACTCTGGGCAAGTGACACAGTTTCTATAAGCTTTAGTTTCCTCATCTGTCAAACAGGAAAGATAATGGAGCCTCCTCTTTAGGGTTCTCATAGAAGTAAATCAGGATAATATGTCTGAACTGTGCCTGACATTTACTAAGAGCTACTGGCTGTTACTCTTCTGAGATTGAGACAGCCATATAAAACATTTAGCGTTCTGCCTGGCACAACATGTGCAATCATTACATGCTGGCCGTCACCATAATTATTAGCTGAAGTCACTCAGCACACCCTCCTCCTTGTCCAGCTAGCAAGAGGCAGAGAGGGAAGAGCAGGGGAGTGGGCCCTTGCGGCTACAGCAGCTGTGCTGGGAAAACAGTTTTAGCTGCAATTGGGCTGTCCTCCCAGATAAGGCAGGACTCGATACAGCCCAGCTCTGATAAGGGAGGGGAACGACCTCCCATGAAAGCCTTTTGGAAACCCAGAGTGAGAAGCATTCATCTCCACTCTCCGTCCTTGGTTTTGTGGGAAGAAGAGACTCAGGCATAGGGTGAGGCTGGGAAAGCTTAACCTGCTATCTGAATGGCTCTCAACAGGCGGACACTGCACAGCCCTTACCGAGAAGCACTGTCAGTCTCCCCGTGGCTGCTGGATCAGGCCTTGTCACCATAGCTGCTTTCCCCTTGCCTTCTTCTCCTTCCCTTTCCCGTGGAGCTGAGTGTTAGTCTTTCTAGGATGTGGTGATGACACCCTTTATCATATCAAAGAATTTCCACAAGAAGGCAACTCAAAAAACAAAAAAAAAAAAAAAAAAAGAAGGCAACTCAAAAATCCATATAAATGGCATATCTCAAAAAAATTCTAATTCTTCTTTATTGTTGGCTGCTCTGGGTCTTCGTTGCTGCGCACAGGCTTCCTCTACGTGCGGGTGGCCAGCTTCTCGTGGTGGCTTCTTTTGCTGCAGACCGCAGGCTCTAGGTGTGCAGGTTTCAGTAGTTGCAGCACATGGGCTCGGTAGTTGTGGCTCCTAGGCTCTGTTGCCCTGTGGCATGTGGGACCTTCCTAGACCAGGGATCGAACCTGTGTCTCCAGCATTGGCAGGTGGATTCTTAACCACTGGACCACCACTTGCATTTTTAATAGACTTTATTTTTAGAGCAATTTTAGGGTCTCAGCAAAATGAGTGCAAAGTATAGAGATTTCCCATATAGTCCCTGTCCTAACAAAGACAGGCACAGCCTCCTCCACTGTTATCTCCCATGAACTGTTCCAATCCTCGAACCTACGTGAAGATACATCATTATCACTCAAAGCCCACCGTTTACAACAGGGTTCATTCTTGGTGGTGGACATTCTATGGGTCTGAACAAATGTATAACACACATTCACCATTCTAGTGTCATACAAAATAGTTTTACTGCCCCCAAATCCTTGGTGCTCGGGACCACACACCCCTCCCTCCTCTCTGATCCTTTTTATCTTGTCGATGATTTTGCCTTTTCCAGAACATCATATAGTTGGAATCATAGAATATGTAGCCTTTTTAGTTTGGCTTCTTTCACTTAGTAATATGCATTTATGTTTCCTCCAAGTCTATTTTAGGACTTGATAGCTCATTATTTTTTAGCACTGAATAAATAATATTCCATAGCGTCTAGGCATACTACAGGTTATTTATCAATTCACCTACTGAAGGATATCTTGGTTGTTTCCAAGTTTTGGTAATTATGAATAAAGCTTCTACAAACATTCTTGTTGAGACTTTTGTATGGACATGATTTTTTCAGCTCATTTAGGTAGTTAGCAAGGAGTGCCATTGCTGGATCATTTGGCAAGAATATGTTTACTTTTGTAAGAAATTGCCAAACTGTCTTCCAAAGTGGCTAAACCACTTTGCATTCCCACCAGCAATGAGTGAGATTGCTGTTTCCATCCTCACCAGCATTTGATGTCAGTGTTCAAGATTTTGGCCATTCTAATAGGTATGTAGTGACATCTCATTGTTGTTTCAATTTTCAGTTCCCTAGTGAATATGGTGGTGAGCATCCTTCCATATGCTTATTTACCATTTGTATATCTTCTTTGCTGAGGTATCTATCTGGGTCTTTTTCCCACTGTTTAACCAGGTTTTTTACTTTCTTACTGTTGAGTTTTAGGGGTTCTTTGCATATGCTAGATAACAGCCTTTATCAGATATGTCTCTTGCAAATATTTTCTCTGCAATCTGGTTTCTCATCTCATCTCTTGATAAAACTTACATTTTCACATCTATTGCAATTTTTCTTTCCAGCCAACCTATTGCTATTCCTTTTTCTGTAAGCCATGAAAATAACACACACAAAAAAGAAATGACAGAAAGGGAGACCACAATAAAAGAAACAACACACATTGCAGACACATTCAGTAAGCACAGAATAGTAACCATTGATCAAACACATATAGTCTAGTTTGCTGGGTCAGCTCTTGGCTGAGAGTACATGATAACACTCTGAGTGTGGAAACAATATGTGTTCGTGGTGTACTGTAATAAATTATTACATATATTTTATTTTAGGAAAATATTTCACAAATATCACTCTGATGAGTCAATCACATAAAAACAACAATAAGAAGAATATTTTGGATGGGTGGGGAGCAAGTTTGCAGGACCCCACTTCCTCTGAAGTATTGTCCTTCCAGGTTGAGACAAAGCCTGGCTGCAATAAAGCAAATGGTCTTCATGGAACCCTGAAGACCTCCTGAAACCAGATAGGAATTTATCTTGATTTGGCTAAGGAACCCAAGAAGGGCATAAATCCCTGAATCTGTCGTAGAGGAAGAAGGATATGCTCGGTCTGATATGGTCTTTGTGCACTGTGCTCAAGTGCATGGAAATTTCCAAGGAAATATTCCCAGAGGTGGGTCTCAGGTTACCTAAGTACATTGTGTGTGACACTTGGAAATTGTACACGGAGGTATTTTAGGTGTTGCCCAAATCATGTAGAAAGCTTGAAGGAGATACTGGCCTCTATGACGCAATGCCATATGTCAGACACACACATTCACAAGTTTAATATAAAATGCTGAGCTCTGATATTCCTCACAGGCAAAACAGCTATGAAGACCTCTTGTTGGAAATCCCAGCTGTTAGGAGAGTCGAGGGCTCAAGATGCCGCACAGGGGACAGGCCACTTCTTTGGCCCGTTCTCCCTCCACTCGAGCACTAAGGGCTGTGCGGTCCTGAAAGTTCAGGAAATGAGTCACAGGGCTTTCCTCTCTTTCGGGGATCTTATGCTCACATTATCATAATGCCACAAAGACCAACACAAATGAGTGCATAGACTCTCCATTCTCAATTTCAAATATAGAAAGCTGTGTTAAACATGCTCCTGGAGCTGGTCTGTCAACAGAGTCCCCCAACTCCAGGCTGGAAATTCACCCAGCAGAGAATTCTGATATAATAACCTTTCTTTGTCTCTTTCTTCCAGTAGCTTATCAAGTAGAGGAAACAGTAAATCAAAGTACAAAATCATCTGGGATTGATCACACCAACTTTTAAGAAACTTGCATTTTAATCTTATCCTCAAAAATTCATGGGATTTCTCTGTTGGTCCAGTGGTTAAGACTCTGAGCTTTCACTGTAAGGGTCGTGAGTTCGATCCCTGATTGGGGAACTAAGATCCCACGTGCCACATGGCCAAAAAAAAAAATTCATGTTGGCCCTTATGGCAAATATCAACAGCCATAATAAAGACTAAATTCTCTCTTTTTACTTTTTCTCCAACACATTATATGTGTAATATCATACTATAATAACATAATTTAAGACTTTAAGAAATACACTTAGTATAAACTAGATATGACAAAGTTCGTGGGTCTAATCTTTTAATTTTTGAGAAAGAGAAATGAGATATAATACAGATGAAGTTACTTTCCCCAGCAATTTTGTGACAGATACAGCTCTATTAATGATTTCATTTAAGGAGACTTCCCCAGGAATCCAGTGGTTACAACTCCACCTCCCTATTTCAGGTAGTGTGGGTTTGATTCCCCCACCAAGGGGTGCAGCCAAAAATTTAAAAAAAAAAAAATTTCATTAAAGCTTCAAGATAAGGTATAATGGACTCCTTCTGCTTTTGCTCTTCTAAATCCACTCACCTTTCTCTTCGTTCCCCAAATTTCCCTAAGGGAACACCCCCTGACACTCTCCTTTAAAAAAAAAGAAGACACATGTTTACTTTTGCAGTCCCTGCCATTCCAGTGGGACAAGTAAAACAAGTATAAGACAATCAACACATAGCATTTGCTCTGATCACAAAAATTGATTCAGAAATCTGCAATGCGCCAATCAGAGCAGAGGCAATATAAAATTTTTGCTGGTGATGCTGACACAAAGTCCTTTACTCTTCCCATATAGCTGAAGTAAGAACAAGGAAGTAAGGACTACAAGGAAGTAAGAACAGGAGACACAACTCTCTTACCACTATAAAGACCAATCTATGCAAGAATGAAACCAGCACCTAGAGAAAAAAAAAGAATATGTTTTCCCAATCCCTTTATCAAGTCACGCCTGAACTCTTGAGTTTTCAGATACCATGAGTCAATAAATTGCTTTTCTAACTTAGAATTCATCTTTGAACCTTGCATTCTTCCTCCTGAAACACCCTTCCTCCAAATAACCACACAGGTAAGCCTTCCTTCAGATCTTTACTTAAATGGCACCAACACAATGAAACATTTCTTGATGATCATATTTAAAACTGCAACCCTCCTCTTCAACATGTCTATTCTCCTTCCTCCCCACCCCCACCACCCATGTAGCACTTAACAGCATCTAAAAATCTATAGATTTTATTTATTTATTTCACTGTGTGTTTTGCCACTAGAATGCTAGCTCAGCAAAGGCACAGATTGTCACTGTGTTCAATACCAGGCTCTGGAAGAACCCCTGGTACAGAATAAGCACTCAAAAAAATTGGTTGAAATAATTAATTCACCATATTTAAGAGTTCAATCAGTTCAATTCAGTCTCTCAGCTTCTCTGTGATCCCATGGACTAGAGCACACCAGGCTTCCCTGTCCATCACCAACTCTTAGAGCCTACTCAAACTCATGTCCATCGCATCGGTGATGCCATCCAACCATCTCATCCTCTGTCATCCCCTTCTCCTCCCACCTTCAATCTTTCCCAGCATCAGGGTCTTTTCCAATGAGTCAGTTCTCCACATCAGGTGGCCAAAGTATTGGAGTTTCAGCTTCAACATCAGTCCTTTCAATGAATATTAAGGACTGATTTCCTTTAGGATTGACTGGTTTGATCTCCCTGCAGTCCAAGGGACTCTGAAGAGTCTTCTCCAACACCACAGTTTAAAAGCATCAATTCTTCAGCGTTCAGCTTGCTTTATAGTTCAACTCTCACATCCATACATGACTACTGGAAAAACCGAAGCTTTGAATAGATGGACTTTGTTGGTAAAGTAATGTTTCTGCTTTTTAATATGCTGTCTAGGTTGGTCATAACTTTTCTTCCAAGGAACAAATGTTTTTAATTTCATAGCTGCAGTCACCATCTGCATTTATTTTGGAGCCCCCCCCAAAATAAAGTCTCTCACTGTTTCCATTGTTTCCCCATCTTTCTGCCATAAAGTGATGGGACCAGATGCCATGATTTTAGTTTCCTGAAAGTTCAGTTTTAAGCCAACTTTTTCACTCTCCTCTTTCACTTTCATCAAGAGGCTCTTTAGTTCTTCTTCGCTTTCTGCCATAAGGGTGGTGTCATTTGCATATCTGAGGTTCTTGATATTTCTCCCTGCAATCCTGATTCCAGCTTGTGCTTCATCCAGCCCAGCGTTTCTCATGATGTACTCTGCATGTACCCTGCATGACATACTTCTTTTCCTATTTGGAACCAGTCTGTTGTTCCATGTCCAGTTCTAACTATTGCTTCTTGACCTGCATATAGATTTCTCAGGAGGCAGGTCAGGTGGTCTAGTATTCCCATCTCTTTCAGAATTTTCCAAAGTGTGTTGTGATCCACACAGTCAAAGGCTTTGGCATAATCAATAAAGCAGAAATAGATTTTTTTTTTTTAACTCTCTTGCTTTTCTGATGATCCAACGGATGTTGGCAATTTGATCTCTGGTTCCTCTGCCTTTTCTACATCCAGTTTCAACATCTGAAAGTTCACGGTTCATGTACTGTTGAAGCCTGGCTTGGAGAGTTTTGAGCATTACTTTGCTAGTGTGTGACATGAGTTCAATTGTGCGGTAGTTTGAGCATTCTTTGGCATTGCCTTTCCTTGGGATTGGAATGAAAACTGACCTTTTCTAGTCCTGTGGCCACTGCTGAATTTCCCAAATTTGCTGGCATACTGAGTGCAGCACTTTTACAGCTTCATCTTACAGGATTTGAAATAGCTCAGCTGGAATTCCATCACCTCCTCTAGCTTTGTTTCTAAGGCCCACTTGATTTCACATTCCAGGATGTCTAGCTCTAGGTGAGTGATCACACCATCATGGTTATGTGGGTCATGAAGATCTTTTTTGTACAGTTCTTCTGTGTATTCTTGCCACCTCTTCTTAATATCTTCTGCTTCTGTTAGGTCCATATCATTTCTGCCCTTTATTGGGCTCATCTCTGCATGAAATGTTCCCTTGGTAGCTCTAATTTTCTTGAAGAGATCTCTAATCTTTCCCATTCTATTGTTTTCCTCTATTTCTTTGCATTGATCACTGAGGAAGGCTTTCTTATCTCTCCTTGCTATTCTTTGGAACTCTGAATTCAAATGGGTATATCTTTTCTTTTCTCCTTTGCCTTTAGCTTCTCTTTTTCTCTCAACTATTTGTAAGCCCTCGCCAGAAAACCATTTTGCATTTCTTTTTCTTGGCAATGGTCTTGTTCACTGCCTCCTGTAAATGTCATGAACCTCCATCCATAGTTCTTCAGACACTCTGCTCTCAGATCTAATCCCTTGAATCTACTTGTCACTTCCATTGTATAATCATAAGGGATTTGATTTAGGTCATACCTGAATGGTCTAATGGTTTTCCCTAGTTTCTTCAATTTAAGTCTGAATTTGGCAATAAGGAGTTCATGATCTGAGCCATAGTCAGCTCCCGGTCTTGTTTTTACTGACTATATAGAGCTTTTCCACCTTTGGCTACAAAGAATATAATCAATCTGATTTCGGTATTGACCATCTGGTGATGTCCATGAGTAGAGTTTTCTCTTGTGTTGTTGGAAGAGGGTGTTTGCTATGACCAGTGCATTCTCTTGGCAAAACTCTGTTACACTTTGACTTGCTTCGCTTTGTACTCCAAGGCCAAATTTGCCTGTTACTCCAGGTAGTTCTTGACTTCCTACTTTTGCATTCCAGTCTCCTATAATGAAGAGGACATCTTTTCGGGGTGTTAGTTCTAGAAGATCTTGTAGGTCTTCATAGAACCATTCAACTTCAGCTTCTTCAGCATTACTGGTTGGGGCACAGGCTTGGATGACAGTGATATTGAAGGGTTTGCCTTGGAAATGAACAGAGATCATTCTGTCATTTTTGAGACTGCATCCAAGTACTGCATTTCGGACTCTTTTGTTGACTACGATGGCTACTTCATTTCTTCTAAGGGATTCTTGCCCACAGAAGTAGATATAATGGTCATCTGAGTTTAATTCACCCATTCCAGTCCATTTTAGTTCACTGATTCCTAAAATGTCAATGTTCACTCTTGCCATCTCCTCTTTGACCACTTCCAATTTGCCTTGATTCATAGATCTAACATTCCAGGTCCCTATGCAATATTGCTCTTTACAGCATCAGACTTTACTTCCATCACCCATCACATCCACAACTGAGGGCTGTTTTTGCTTTGGCTCCATCTCTTCATTCTTTCTGGAGTTATTTCTCCACTCTTCTCTAGTAGCATATTGGGCACCTACCAACCTGGGCAGTCCATCTTTCAGTGTCATACCTTTTTGCCTTTTCATACCATTCACAGGGTTCTCAAGGCAAGAATACTGAAGTGGTTTGCCGTTTCCTTCTCCAGTGGACCACTTCAGTATTCTCCATGGTATGTCAGAACTCTCCACCATGACCTGTCCATCTTGGGTGGCTCTACATAGCATGGCTCATAGTTCCAATGAGTTAGACAAGGCTGTGGTCCATGTGATCAGTTTGGTTAGTTTTCTGTGATTGTGGTTTTCATTCTGTCTGCCCTCTGATGGATAAGGATAAGAGGCTTATGGAAGCTTCCTGAGGGGAGATATTAACGTATTGCCCATGAATAATGTTCATTTTAAGCATTTTTCTGGTGGTCCTGATGGGGATGGAAAAGGACCACCACAGCAAACCTGGAGGTGACAAAAGTCTCAGAACCTGACAATGATCTCACTGTCCTTCTTTCTGACCTGAAGAATCTGACAGCCCTCCCCTCCCCATTGAGCAGGTTACCTGAAATCCCAGTGATCTCAGCTTTTTCTTTTAGAGCACTGAAATTTGTCTTCTCCCTCTCCTGGCCCTTATCTTCCAGGAAAGCTCTCCTTTTATCAAGGAAACAATTAAGAAACACACTAGGTGCTATGATCAAAATTGAGGAATTTGCACCTCTGACACCTATGGAGATTGGAAAATACCTTTTCTGACTTTCAGAAAGATATCTCTTAGGAATTTTTCTCACAAGAGCGAGAAAGATAAATGAGTACATTTTCTGCTATTAAAACCTACCCACATACATACCCTACTTTTCTAATGGTTAAGATAGAAAAAAACAGAATGCCATACTGAGTGAAGTAAGTCAGACAGAGAAGGGGAAATATCATACTACACCCCTTATATGTGAAATCTAAAAAGAGATGATATAGATGAACTTATAAAACAGAAAGAGAATGAACTATGGTTGCCAGGGGGAAGGAATAGTTAGGGAGTTTGGGATGGTCATGTACACACTGCTATATTTAAAATGAATATAAGTAAGGACCTACTGTATAGCACATGGAACTCTGCTCATCTTTATGTCACAGCCTGGATGGGAGGAGGGTTGGTGGGAGAATTGCTTTTTGTTTAGTCACTAAGTCGTGTCAGCCTCTTTGTGACCCCATGGACTACAGCACACCAGGCTTCCCTGTCCTTCACTATCTTTTTGCTCAGACTCATGTCCATTGAGTCAATGATGCCATCCAACCATCTCATCCTCTGTCCCCGTCTTGTCCTCTTGTCCTCAATCTTTCCCAGCCTCAGAGTCTTTTCCAATGAGTTGGCTCTGCACATCAGGAGGCCAAAGCATTGGAGCTTCAGCTTCAGTATCAGTCCTTCCAATGAATATTCAGGGTTGATTTCCTTTAGGATTGACTGGTTTCATCTTGCTGTCCACGGGACTCCAGTCTTCTCTAGCATCATAGTTCGAAAGCATCAATTCTTCAGCACTCAGCCTTCTTTATGGTCCAACTCTCACATCTGTACATGACTACTGGAAAAACCATAGCTCTGATTAGATAGATCTTTGTTGACAAAATGACATCTCTGTTTTTGGATACATGTATATGTATGGCTGCATCCCTTCACTATTCACCTGAAACTATCACAACATTGTTAACTGGCTATACCCCAATACAAAATAAAAAGTTCAAGAAGAAAAAAAATAGAATGCAACTTTGCACCACACCATTGATATCTACCTCCATGGCAGCTAGAGGTTAGAGTATAACTTTTCCCTTCCCTTCCCATTTTCTTTACTGTGACTTCAGATTAATGCATAGGCCCCAGGAAAGTCTCCAAACTCTCTGTGGCAATCTGAAACCAATTGTGTTATATCATTTTCTGAACATTTCTTGACGGCTTTTTAAAATACATCATCCTATAGTCCAAAATGACATAGTTGGCGAAAGCAGACTGAAGGACAATTCATTTTTCTGTGAGTAGAATTAAGAGCAATAAACCTGCAGCCGTGGGGCTTCCCTTGTGGTTCTGCTGATAAAGAATCCATCTGCAATGAGGGAGACCTAGGTTCGATCCCTGGGTTAGGAAAATCCCCTGGAGAAGGGAAAGGCTACCCACTTCAGTATTCTGGCCTAGAGAATTCAATGGACTGTGTATAGTTCATGGGGTCACAAAGAGTCAGACATGTCTGTGCAACTTTCACTTTCATTTTGGTTAAACTCAAGGACCACCTTTCTTTTGTGAAGACAGACTTAAATAGACAAAGGCCAAATTTTTCCATGAATGTTTAGGTCCTCAGCTAGGATGAAGTTGATAGGATAAACACAGATTAGTTAAGCATCATTTCCTACCATTTCCTGAGTCTCATTACCCACTAGAATTTGTTAACAAGATTATCAAGTGAGGTATGCAAAAGAAGACCAAATAAAAATGTAAGAAGATATTCTTAACCCACAAGCACCAGGGCATAGGTTTCTACTAGCAGGAATGGATCCCCACTGAACTCATCACATATTCCCTTCCAGTCACTCTAATCAGTATCCTCATACATCTGTGAATTGACTCCTAAGATTGAGGTATAAGTGGAGGACACTGGTTCAGATAGGCTTCTGACCCTAACTCGATATCATTAGAAGCATGATATAATACTCAGAGCATTCCAAATGGAACCAATATTTCAACATTTACAAACCTTTATGACTTATTCCCTTGAACAAAACCTTGTGTTAGTGCTCTTCCTTAAACACAAACTTGATCATTCTTCTGTCTTCCTAGCAGGGTCTACGGTGTAGATAAGACAGATAGCTATTCTCTAGAAACTACCACCTACTGGAGAAGTGGTTAAGTGTGGTGGGATCAGAGAGAAAGAGATGAATTCTGGGACTTCCCTGGCAGTCCAGTGGCTAAGACTCTGACCTTCCACTGCAGAGGGCGAGGGTTCCATCTCTGGTTGGGGAACTAAGATCCCGCATGCTATGCCACCAAAAAAAAAAAAAGAAAGAAAACCAATTTTGTAGAAAGAGATGGGAGATGAATTTGAAATGAGGGATCTCAGATTGTTTCTGAGATGGGGTAAGTAGCAGGCTAAGACTTGTGTAGACAGTGTCAGATTCATTCACTAAGAATTTAGCGTGTACTCCTGTGCAGGGTATAAGGGGTGATTCAGTGGTGAGCAGAGTGGTCCAGATCTCTTCACCCAGAGTTTAAAGTAATGTGGGGGAGCCAGTTATTAATCAAATAATCCCATGAATATGTGTATAATAGCGCATACTTTTTAATACTAGAGCTATGATCTGACCTAGATCTATTTCATCTGACCTAGATTACGAATGGGAATCAGGGAAGGATCTCTGAAAAGGGATCATGGAAGGCAGTCCTGTGAAGTGATTTTGGAATGAGATCGGGAGAATGAATGACAGTTAAACAACCAAGTGCAGCTGGCAGACCAGTCAGGGAGGACACAGCTGGCCAAGTCTACAGTGGGAGAGGCCTTGGAGGCAATTAACTGAAAAGAGCTTGCAGACATGGAACAAAGATCAGCAATAGAGATGGTCGGGTTTGTCCATGGAATGGCAGTACACTGTTGTTGTTGAACCACTAAGTTGTGTCTGACTCTTTTGCAATCCCATGGACTGTAGCCCACCAGGCTCCTCTCTCCATGGAATTTCCCAGGCAAGAATACTAGGCTGGTTTGCAATTTTCTACTCCAGGGGATCTTCCTGACCCAAGGATCAAACCATTGAGCCACCAGGGAAGCCCCAACAGCACCCTACCCAGGCTAGAGAAAAATGTGCATGGCAGGAGACAGAATAAACTGGAAATAATAATTGGGGTCCTTCACATTGTAGAAGAATAAACAAAGCAGGTTGGAGGGTTTGAACTGCATTCTAGAGGCAACAAGAAATCACAGGCATATAGGGATGGGGTCATACTTGTTCAAGGGTGGTTGTTCTAGAAGCAATATTAAAGTGGATTTTGGTGAAACAAGAGGGAGGAGATAAGGAAGGGATAATGATTAAGGGGAAATATGAGCAGCCAAGAGAAACAAAACAATGTCTTGAACTAGGGCAGTGGGACTCACAAGAACGGAACAGGTGTAGAGATGCTGTAAAGTAGAATTGACACGTTCTGGGGATGTGAAGGCAGGTGGGGAAGAGAGAGGGATCACAACAACTGAAAAAGGATGAGCTTCAACATCGTGAGGAGGACACACTCAGAATTGGGGAATAAGAAGAGTCAAAGGCTTGGGGATGTCAGATTCATTTCAGATATGCCATAATGACATCTGGGGCAGACAAATAGCTAATTGTGATAAGCTGGCTTTTTTCAAAGTTGTATTTGGAAATAAAAGAACACAGGTCAGTCAACCAACAATATTTTCTGGGTACCTACTGTATACCAGGGAGTGTATTTCATACACTGAATAGAATTAAGAATTAGAACTAATTTCTGCCTTCATGGAATATGACTTGTATATGAAAGGAGTTTTTAAAAAAAATACAAACAACAACAACAAAAAAAACCCACAGAAACCCAAAGGTCACATGATGAGCCCCCTAATAAACCATAAACAAGTGATATATAAGTGAAACAACAGTTCAAAGAATTGTCCGTTATCTAGCATCACATCTGTAAAGTATAGCACTGTGAAGGTTAAGGCTGTCCTCTTAGGAGAGACATTAGAATGCAAATTCAAGCCACCAGCTCTCATCAAAGGGGAGGTAGACTTCAAAAGCTCCTTGTGAATTTCATCCAAGAATTTAGAGGACACAGCAAAGGACAGGATAAATAATAGATTCTTATTCTTTGGAAAAGAGAAAGAAGACAGGGAAATCCCACTAGCAAGGACACTTAAACATCTTAGCCCGTCATCAACACTCAGAGGACATACTGAATTTCAGGGGAAAAAAATAAACCTTTGCCACTTTTACTTCCAAGTAGATGCCAAAATCATCTCATATGGAAGATCCTAGGGCTCTCAGGCCTTATCATTTTTGGAAATAAACAGATACTGGACAACATATAACATAGTACCAAAAATTATCTTCAAATGAAATGAACAACAAAGGATCATTAAAGGTTCAAAATGTGAAAACAAGCCTGCAGAACTATACTCAATACTTTCTAATAACCTATAAGGGAAAAGAATCAAAAAAGAATAGATGTATATGGATAACTGAACCACTTCGCTGTGCCCTTGAAACTAACATACTGTAAATCAACTATACTCCAATAAATAATATATATAAAAAAAGAAAACAAGTTTGAAACCAAAAATAGAATAAATATATTTGATTAAGAGTTAAAAACCAAACATACACACACACACACACACACATATATATATATATGCAGATGTAAAGATATATAAAGATTAGATGTGTCTTCTCAGTTCTGTCTGACTCTTTGCAACCCCATGGATTGTGCCCTGTCAGACTCCTCTGTCTGTGGAATTTTCCAGGCAAGAATACTGGAGTGGGTTGTCATTTGCTGCTCCAGAGGATCTTTTGACCCAGGGGTCAAACCTGAGTCTCCTGCATTGGTAAGGGGATTCTTTGCCAATGTGCCACTTGGGAAGCCCAAAGATTAAATAGACCTAAACACATATAGAATTAATCCAAGTAGGAGATTAAAGCTAAAATATCTATATCATGCAGCTGGTCAAGGGATTCCCTAGTGGCTCAGTGGTGAAGAATCGACCTGCCAAGCAGAAGGTGCAGGTTCAATCCCTGGGTCGGGAAGACCCCCTGGAGAAGGAAACAACAACGACTCCAGCAGGAGGAGCCTGGTGGGCCCCAGCCCATAGGGTCACAAAAGAGTCGGATGCGACTTATTGCCTAAACAATAACATGCAGCTCGCCAATGAGTTATTAAAAACCTGGCTTATTTAGAACCTTCCCTGGTGGTCCAGTGGTGAAGAATTCACCTCGCAATGCAGGAGACACAGGTTCAATTCCTGGTGAGGGAACTAAGATCTCACATGTTACAGAACAACTAAGCCCGCATACCACAACTACTGCGCCCACATGGAAGAACTAGAGTCAATGCGCCACAATGACAGATCCCGCAAGATACAATGAAGATCCAAGTGCTGCAACTAAGACCCGATGTGGCCAGATAAACACATTAAAAAAAAAAAAAATCTGGTCTATTTAATTAACTGATGCTAAGGTTCCTTAGAAGAACAAAAGTGAGAGAGCAGCTAAGAACATGTTGAAAAATAATTCCACTAGAGGTGCAGAAGAAGCTTACTCACTAGTTATCAGTAGTACTTTAAGTCTACAATAATTAAAAACAGTGCAGATGAGGCAAAGCAGACTGATGAAATTAAAGAGTTCAGCTCTAGACCCACGTATGGGAATTCAGTGAATGCAAAAGTTTTATTTCAAAGTAGTTCTAAAGAATGATCAGTGCGTACATACATGGTGTCAGAAAAGTAAGAAACTCATGTAGAACGATAAAGGATGATCTCCACAAAAAGCAGCATCTTAACGCCATTGATATGACCAGAGAACCTTTTCATTCTGGTTTTATCAATAGAAACAATTTTTTTTAAATAATGATTTTAGGGCTTCCTTGGTGGCTCAGTGGTGAAGAATTTGCCTGCCAGTGAAAGGGACACAGGTTTGACTCTGGTGTGTGAAGATCCCACATGTCACGGAGCAGCTAAGCCTGTGCACCACAACTATTGCGCCTGCGCTCTAGAGCCCGGAACTACTGAGCCCACGTGCCTCAACCACTAAAGTCTGCATGCCCTAGAGCCCTTGTTCCATGGCAAGAGACGTCACCACAATGTGAAGCCTGCAGACTGCAGGGAAGACTAGCCCCTGCTTGCCACAAATAGAGAAAAGCCTTCGATGCAACAAGGCCCAGCAAAGCCCAAAATAAAATGTAAATAAACAAAATTATTGTTTAAAAAAATAATGATTTTACCAACACGGAATGAATTTTCCTTGGAAAATTTTCTGGAATCAAACAATTTTAATTTTCTTTGATGAATTTGCTACACAACATACTTAAAGCATTTCTCTAATTATCATTTCCATTTTTCTTATCAAAAATGATTTTCATTGAGACCAAAAATTTATGTCATGTAAATCTTATAAATGGCTTACAAAACATTCCTTTATCTTTACCAGATCTTACTAATTAAAACTTCTGCCACTCTTAGCTTTTCTCTATGACCATTGTTGCTATCAAATCCAATTTTCCCCAAGTCAAATACTGCAGATATAAATTTGTCAAGAAGATTTATTCTTCTGGAAGCAACTAGTTAGTAACTGATTTTACCATGCGCACTTGTAACTGTCAGCTTTAATTTGTGTTGATTACAAAATGGTGGGATTGAAACATCCTACATCAGATTCCTACTTCACAATTTATACACAAATAAATTCCAGATGGGTTAGAAATTGTACGACAGCACAAATAACAAAGGAAAACATAGCTGACTATATATACATAATATAACCTTGGAGTAAAGAGAGTTTTCTATGCATAACTCAAAACTCTGAAGCCATAAAGGAAGTTTGATTCCCTTTCCCATCCCAGATGAGCTATAACACTCGCAATTTTCAGATGTTCCATGGAGGGTGATTGAGGGGGTCTAAGAGTCGGAGTGGGAGGGTGGGAGGGGGTGGGAGTGAGAGACTGATTAATAACAGATGTAGGTGGGGACAACGGATATTCAAAGAGTCTGTGGAAAATATATGTAGGATTGGAGTTTTAAAATTATTTCCAAATATTGTTTACCATTCCAAATGCAATACTTTATCACAATCAAAAGTTTAAAACAATTCAAGTTTAGCATGAACTAAAAGTACCCATCCCCCCTAAACCTATGTACAGAGATACTTACTGTTGCTATTCTGTAAGAATCATTACAGGTCTCTTTTTCAGTTTTTTTCAGCTTTTTACCTATTGTCCTTGGAAACTAAAAGTCCAGTTTTGTTTGGTTTATAACGCAAATACAACAGTCTCAGATATTCTGTCTCACACATAATTTTTTGATGAAATCATAATATACAAAGTTGATCAATTTTGTTTCATGGGTTTAAATACTATCTGTACACATCTGAGCACACTTCAAGAAGTGGAAGGAAGGAAGGAATTGAGACACTCATCAGTAAGTAGCAATTGTTACCAAATAGTATTTTTAAAAACCTTTTTTCCCTTTTTTTCCTTTTAAAACCTTCTTTTTCCTCTTTGATATAAAAGAAATACATGTTCCCCTTAAGAAACACAAAAAAGCACAAGAAAGAAATAGTCATCCATAATCTACCATAGAAAGTCAACTGCTATATCTTTTCATAAAGAAAGATTCTATGTATTATACATAGAACAGCTGTGGCCCACAATCTTGCGAAGCCAGGGTTCAAAAAGAAGGTCCCAGCGTTGTAAGATAAAGTGGAGTAGGTAGGAAGTTACAGACCACATGCAGAACCTTCTGACAAACAGGATGAGGAGGAAACAAAAATATGGTCAGTGACTTTTTTTGAAGAAGACACTTTTGAAACTAAGACAGGCAGAGCTCCGAGCAGAAACAGACACTAGCGATGGGATGGGCAGATCCATTTCTGTTGGCTCAGAGAAGCTTCCAGCCTTGAGCTGTGAACCCAAGGTTGTAGATTGGCAGAAGGCATCTGCAAAGTGTAAATGCCACAAGAAGAAGCTTTATCGTCAGATTCCCCCCACACCAACTTTCCCCCACAGATTTCCACTTCAGCTGAACAGACACCCTTGGGGCATTTCAAACCTGAAGTATTTGTTTAAAGGCCACATAGTTTGACAGTGGAGAAACAAGAGTACAGAAAGGAAGGTTTAGCAAGAGCTTCAAAAACTGGTTCCATTTGAAGCTAGAAAGGAAGGAAAGTGTCTCAAATGGTGACACTAACAACCTTTGCAGATAAAGGTGATGCAAACACTGGGATTGTGGAGAACTTTTCACCCAGCTAAACCTACTCTCAGACTTCAGAAAGGATCGGAAAGGTGTACTAAGCACCCCCTCTGTGGCTCTGCAGAAAGCTTAAGGCAGGAATCCAACTTTTTCTGTAAAGGGTCAGCTAGTAAATATGTTAGGCTTGGCGGTCCATTCTAGTGTCTCTGAAGCAACTGCTCAGCCTTGCAGCTGTGGTGAAAAGCGGCCACAGCCCATACATACAACGAGTGAGTGGTGTGGCTGGGTGCCAATCAAACTTTACTTCTTGACATGAACATTTGAATTTCATAGAATGATCTTGTGCCACCAAATATTATTCCTCTGACTTTTACCAATCCTTTAAAAATATAAAAACTCTTCTGAGCTCTCTGAGCTGTACGAAAACAGGTGGCCAGCTGGATCTGGTTCCAGGGCTGGCCCATCATTTCCCAACCTTTGGTCTAAAAGGAGAGTTTCTGCCCTGAGTTTATGTTCTGACAACATAGATAAGAGCACAGACTGGAGAATCAGGAGGCATTTGAAATGGGGTTTCTCTTTAGATGGGGGAAGTCTGGGTGGTAGAAGAAATTTTGGTGGCCAGCAAATGAGTGGAGGGTGGGGTAGGGTTGTTGGGCCAAGGGTATTAGTACAGGAGGACTTCCCAACAGGGCTGGTACCCACCCGAGATGTACCTCCATGGAGCTGGCCTGTAGCATCAGAGGAGAGAGGGGTGAGCAAATGCCTCCCTGTCCAATTATGCATGCTCTACTTTCCCAGTGAATCAGGCCAGTGAAAAGATTAGCGGCAGCGAAGTCAAATTTAATTCAAAAGACTTTTTTTTTTTTTGCATAAAGATGAGGCCCAACTTTGTAGAGAAACAAAAGCTAACAGTTCTCAGATCACCTCCACTTCGGTCCAACTTTGTTTACCTGTGTGCACCAGGCTCTTATGAAAATTCCAGCAGCTGCTTCAAAATCAGCCTGAGCTTGGCCTTGATGGATTTCTTTCTCATTTGCTGCCGGCACAGACCACATCTATTGAAGGGAGAAAAATACCAGCCACTCCACAGCCGCTCGCCCAGGAGTCCCGGGCCTGCCTGGCAACGAGCCTCTTTACTCCCTGTCCAGCCCCGGCCTGTCGTTACCTCGCCATTGAATAGTCTGGAGGAAGAGTTCAATGCAGGGTTTGCACTTTCCCAGCCATTAGCCAGCTGCCAACGCATTTCATTATCTTAGGAGTGTTTTGTACATCAAAGCGTGTCCCAAACAGTGTGATCAAGTGGAAGTAACAGTGCCTGGTCAACATTATAACTTGCAGCAGTTTGTTTTTTTTTTTTCATGGATATAATGCCATCTGGCACCCAGGAACAGCAAAGGCCAGTGGTGAAAAAAACCCTGCCGCCCTGTTTTGCCTCTTGGTGTAACAGTTAATCCCAACAAAGGCCAAGGCCTTAGAGTAACTGCCCTGTTGCTATCTTGCATATTTATTGTCTTACACAGGGCAAGCCGTCCTGAACCTGCAAAATTCAGGAGATCTGGGGGAAGGGGCGTTGTCTTTTTGTTTAGCAAAACACACACACACATATGCACAAGGAGGAGACCAGGATTTAGAGATGCTCTCCTTTCCAAGCTACAAGACTGTCTGGGAAAACAAAGTAACTGGCCTTGAAACCCCCTATTAATAGTAAGAGTTAATATCTTCTGCACCTACCCTGCTTTCAATAATTTTGAAAAATCCTTCCCACCTTGGATTTGATATCACAAGCCACCCACCCGCTCCCAAATCAGAGACTCCTAAACTGATTTCCAGTAACAAGCTTCTCCATGAGACTTCCATTGGCTCTCTTAAAATTAAAAAGAGAAAGAATTTTCTGAAGTCACAACTCGCAGAGGTTCTGAATAAAACTCATCTGTGACACACGCAAAATCCCGCCACCTCAGAAGTTGATTTTCAATTGACAAATTGGGAAAGAAAAGACCAAGAGTAGCTCAGTGCTTTCATTTTGACATCAATCTTCAAAACATAAAAGAACAAGACACAAAATGGACAATCTCCTTCTCTGCTGAAATGAGGACAAATGATTGAGTTTATGGTTTTGTGTTCCCCCCCATCCCCACCGGAAAATCTCAGATGCAGTGGCCTCAATGCACTGTGACTGTTTATAAACTCTTCAATGCTTTTTCCACTCATTACACAAAACCCTCCCTCTTCCACCCTTACAACACTCCCCCATCCCTGCTTCCATCTCTGCAGGAGGGGAAGCCTGAAATTTCAAGTAGGATTTTTCCTCCTCTGGGTTAAGTTCACATCAAGGGATGATTTTGCAATCCGCATAAGCAATTATGTAAGCTTTCCCAAAGCATGGAAATTTTCTAGGGCAATTGTTGCCTGTACATAGAATTCGTGCGTGCATGAGTGCATGTGCATGCTGAGTGGCTTCAGTCATGTCCAACTCTTGTGCAGCCCCATGGACTGTAGCCCTCCAGGCTCCTCTGCCCATGGGATTCACCAGGCAAGAATACTGGAGTGGGTTGCCATTTCCTTCTCCAGGGGATCTTCCCAACCGAGGTATCGAACTCGCATCTCCTGCGTCTCCTGCATTGCAGGCGGATTCTTTACTCACTGAGCCACCCAGGGAAACCCTACAGTCCAGATGATTTTAAAAAGGAGATATCACCCAATAACCAACCTGTGGTTTGAAATTTTCTCAGAAAATTCAATGTGGTCTACCTCTCCCACTGTGTCTCCCATCACTGTCATAAACTGTAGTAGAATTACAGCACCGTTAAGAGACCAGTTTGCTACTTTAGGCTGCTATGGAAACAACTCAGAGAAATGAAGCCCCTAGCAGCCAGGATTAAGAACTACTTTTTGAAAAAAAATAAGAAAGAAAAAACTAAACTTTTTCTGACCTTCAATATCCTTAATACAATGACTGTTTTCCTCACTTCTTTTCTTACTCTAAGAATCTGTGGGAAAGAAAGAAAATGAGCCAGAAATGAGAGTAATTGAAATCTTTGCCAAAATAAGAGAAGGGAAAAAAAAAAAAGTACATTAGGGATGTCCATGGTGGTCCAGTGGTTAAGAATTCACCTTGCAAAAGGGACAAGGGTTTGACCCCTGGTCAGAGAATTAAGATCCCACATGCTATGGGGCAACTACACCTGTGTGATCCAACTACTGAACCCACGTTGTAAAGCCCATGCTCCACACAAGAGAAGCCACAACACACCACTAGAGCAGCCACTGCTCAGCGCAACTAGAGAAAAGCCCAACATGGCCAAAAAGAAATAAAGAAAAGCGTGAAGAAGAAGAGATTCCTACTTTCAAGGAACTCAGAACCTAATAGTGGAGACAGGCATACATAAACTGGGATTTGCAACAGAGGGCAGCAGGTACTGAAACAGAGGGGGTGGTACAGTGGTGGCAAAATGAAAAAATAGATCAGTTCTATCAGCAAAGGTCTTCGTGGTTCTAGCTTGACACTACTGTTAAAATAGTGACCTGCTATTTTGTTGACGTCAAATAACCTTTTGTCCTCAGATCATCCTAGAATGAGAATCTATTGCTTGTGACTGGTCTTAAATTCCACTTTAGATGAAAATCTATCTATTTTGTGTTTCCTCTGATTATTCTCAGTTTGTTGGTGCATAATTTTATTGTATCTTCTTTTTATTTATTTATTTTTTTGGTGCATAATTTTAAAGAAGTGGAGCTCTGTGGTTTCCCCATTTAGATTGTTCTAAAGTGACGTGCACTGAAGGATTTGGCTGACATGCCAGGCAGCTGAAATTTGGGAAGGACTGGGCAAAGAGAGACTGGTGCAGATGAGAAAATTACACATCATTTTGTTCCTCTCGTTTTGTAAAACTCTTAAACCCACAGTTGTTAGGGATTAAAAAGAACTCTAAGTGAATCCCTGCTTATGCAAGGTTGTCTTTTTTTCTTCTTCTTAAAAATTTTTAATCTAACTCCAAAATTTAAATTTCCAAATGGACAATTCCATCATAATTTTTCTGCAGAATTAATTACAATCTTAAGGGGCTGTCCACTAATATCTTCCTAAAAGTACTTTGAGAGCCTCAAAAGTCCATTTCTAATTTTTCCAATAACCAGGTAAAAGTTCTATGTGGAAAGTTAGTGATTGCCTTGAGTTGGTACTTAAGAACTTGATTTTGAGCAAATGCAGTGAGTGAGGAGGAGAATTGCATTATAGCATGTACTTTGAGTCTGGCTTGATAGGCAAGTACAGAAGACAAACTCTCCATCTGCTTTAAACCCCATGTGTCTTCCAGAATCTCTAATTCAGCACCTACCAATCTCAACCTGGCAAAATCAGCAAGACAGAATAATACTCTTATATGATAGCATTGCCTTTTTGTTTTTTCTCTCTCCCTAAATGACTTTTAAAAAGAAAAACAAAACTCAAACTGCAGTTAGGGATAATAACTTCACAAAGATCTTCCTTTTCCCCATTTCCCTCTTCTCTTCCTCCTTGTCTTTGCCTCTTTCCCTCTCCCTCTCCTTCTCCTGTGTTTTTGTCTCTCTTTTTCTCTTTAGCCTATGGCACAAAACTAGAGAAAAGATGCATATGTAAGGAAAATAAGAGGCAGGTGAGGTCTACTGTGCATATAAAGAAAATAACATAACCTACCATTACCACTGGTTTAGTTTTCTCACTGGCTTATAAAATGTTTTTTGATATGCATAACAATAGTATCTGTCTCAAAGTGAGGACTAAATATGCTAATGGAATTAAAAGATTCTACAGTAATTCCTGATGCATAAAATGCTGTCAAGCAATGTTACATGGCATTATTATTCCTCATGCTATTATTTTCATCACTGTTATAACAGTCATAGCTTGTATGACTTGTATTCATCTGGCTTGGGTTCAGAGATTTTTTTAGGAAAATTATCATTCATTGTCTCCTTAAATATTGTTTTTCCCTTATTGTCTCTCTCTTCTCCTTTTGGGAATCTTAACATATAGCTTAAAACTTTTCCCTAGTTCCTCTATGCTTCTTACATTGTTGTCTCTGTGTGTTAATCTTTTCATCTTTTCGTACTTCATTCTGTGTATTTTTTCACGTTTATCTTCAGCTCACTAATTCTCTCTTCTGTTTGCCTAGCTTCATATTAAACCTATTCATTAAAGTCTTGATTTCAGTTTTTCCTGTTCTGGAATTTCCATTGTAAATGTTTTTATAATTTACTGTTATCTGTTGAAATTACCAATCTCAAGTTTTATTAGCTCAGTTATATTCATTATATTTAATTTAAAATCCATTGCATGAAAACTCCAATTTTAAGATACCTGGTGGGCTCCTTACACCAACTGCTATTTCTTTTGATTTTCCATTACACTATCTTGATTCTTTATATGTCTGGTTATTTTTGACTGAGTGTCAGATGTGTTTTATCTGAAAAAGAGTAAGAGGTAATTTCTATATAAAAACTAGTAAGAGGTAATTTTGCCAACAAAGGTCCATCTAGTCAAAGCTATGGTTTTTCCAGTAGTCATGTATGGATGTGAGAGTTGGACTATAAAGAAAGCTGAGTGCCAAAGGATTGACTCTTCTGAACTGTGGTTTTGGAGAAGACTCTTGAGAGTCCCTTGGACTGAAAGGAGATCCAACCAGCCAATCCTAAAATAAATCAGTCCTGAATCTTCATTGGAAGGACTGATGCTGAAGCTGAAACTCCAATACTTTGGCCACTTCGAAGAGCTAACTCATTGGAAAAGACCCTGATGCTGGAAAAGATTGAAGGCAGGAGGCGAAGGGGACGACAGAGGATGAGATGGTTGGATAGCATCACCAACTAGATGGACATGAGTTTGAGTAAGCTCCAAGAGTTGGTGATGGACAGGGAGGCCTGGCGTGCTGCAGTCCATGGGGTTACAAACAGTTGGGCACAACTGAGCAACTGAACTAAACTGAACATGAAATGCTACCTTCCTTCAGAGAAGACTTTATTTGTTTCTGACAGGTGGCTAGGGACACTGACAATCCTAAATAATGCTAATTCAATCATAAGATAACAAAATCAGTCCCTTCTGGGAAAGATCTATTTAGGACCACCCTTATTCACGGAATGTAGCTCTTTAGTTTGGAGTCGCAACCTAAAACCTATGAGTTTAGGTTTCCCTCCTTGGCAGCATTGAACTTCTTTTCCTCCCCTAGATCTTAAAATTTAGTTCACTAGACTTTAAAGTTTCAGTTCACCTTATCAGCCTCCTGCTTAATTTCCAAACTTGGTGGATGCCCCTAGGGTAAAGCAGTCTCAAATGCAAAGCTCAGTTCTCTGGGAGTGTGCAGGTTCAGTTGCTCAGTTGTGTCCAACTCTTTGTGGCCCCATGGACAGTAGCCCACCAGGCTCCTCTGTCCACGGGATTTTCCAGGCAAGAGTACTGGAGTGGGTTGCCATTTTCTACTCCATGTGCTCATCTCAGTTCTCTGTAAGGTAAAAGTAAAGTAAAGTAAAGTGAAGTCGCTCGATCGTGTCCGACTCTTTGTGACCCCTTGGATGGTAGCCTACCAGGCTCCTCTGTCCATAGCATTTTCCAGGCAAGAGTACTGGAGTGGGTTGCCATTTCCTTCTCCAGGGGATCTTCCTGACCCAGGGATCAAACCTGGGTCTTCCGCATTGCAGGCAGACACTTTACCATCTGAGCTACCAGGGAATCCCAGGGCATCTCAGTTCTCTGGGTTTCCTTTTTATTTCTTTCTTTCCCCCCTCCCCCTTTTTTTCCTTTGACTTATTAGCTCACTGGTGATTTAAATCGTTTTTTCCTCTTAAAATTTTGTTCAGATTTTATAGTTTTCTTAGCTAGAGGGAAAGGATTGTTTGCTAATGTATTTGTTTTCACAAAAAAAATTAAAACCTACATAGTCATATTTCTTGATTGGTTTTCTCATCATTCATAGGAAGGCCTACTCTACTTCAATTTAGAGTTTAATTACATTTGGTACTGATTTTAGTATGATGTGAGATAAGGATCTGGCTCTGTATTTTTTCCCAAATAATTAATTATTGTCTAATTATATATTGAATAATTCATAACTTTTGGATTTATAGACACACACATATACATACATACTTAATGTGCTAATGTTCTAAGCCATCTTTACATTACTTTAGTCTTTCTCTGGATTTTTCTTTTGTGTCTAGCTATTTTCTTTATTTGCTTTTACACCAGCACACCATTGTTTTTAATTACTCTAGCTGTATACTATGTTTATGTATCTGGTGACAAAAGGCTTTCTTCTTCCACACAGGCCCATTACATGTTTTGGGGTTTTTTTAGAAGTTTTCTGGATGGTATAACAATCCATTTTATTTGATGCACTTTTAAATCTTTTATCTCAGTTGCCAAACCGCGTCTCGCCATCACACACCCAAAAAAGAGTATTTTAAAGAGGACAGATAACTTTACAAAACTAAGTTTCTCTAGCTAGAAACATCTTAAATCTAAAAACTCATATGTTTTGATATAAATACTGCATATTTCTAAATAAATATATTCCAATATATTTTATACTTTTTATAAATGAAATACTTTCTTCAATTATATTTTCTAACTGGTTATTCTTTCTAATAGGAAAACTATTATTTTTTTCCTTGTGAATGTTAATATTACGACAACACTCTTATTTATTATTTTTAATTATTTCTGGGATGTTTTATCAGTTGACCCTTTTGACTTCTGAAGATATACAATGATTTTGCTATTTGTTAGTGAGAATTGTACTAACTTTCTATACAATACTTACTTACTCTGTTCTCTTGAATAATGGCACATTAGTTTGGCTGGAAATCAGTCTCAAATTTCAGCTTTAGGGTTGAGATTTTTTTTCTGGCCATGCCATGTGGCAGACAACCAGGGATCAAACCCATGCCCCCTGCAGTGGAAGCTCAGAGTCTTAACCACTGAGCCACCAGGGAAGTCCCATAGGTTTGAAGCTTATTTCACCCAAACTACCATTTAACATAATACCAATCTCTTCCCCAAAGTGATTAGTTTAAGGATGGGTAATACAGGACCAGACTCAATCGGGCATGGCACACCATTGGTCATAGTGGTTTTTGTTTTTTTTTTTTTTTAAAGGGTTTGACACATGATTAAAGAGTTGTCAAGGTTTTCAGAAGAAGAGTTTTCTCCTTCTCTGAACTGTGAGGTATAAAGACATGGGAGACCTGAGACTTCTCTGGCCATTTTGCTCCCATGAGTGAAACAGTCCAATATACAAAGGAACGCAGAGCTGAAAAAACTGAAAGAAATCAAGCAGCAAAACCGAAACAAGCCATGCTTGAAACGAAACCTATCTTGCAACTATATAGGACCAAATATATCCTCCTCTACCTTTTGAAACCAGTGCACCTTATTTGCAACCCAAATTATCCTAACAGATATACCAGCCCTGTGTGGTATTCAAGAAACACGCCTAAAACAGATTGATTAAAAAAAGCTTGAAAACAAAAGCTTGTAAAAAATTTTACCAGGCAAATGTAGGCAAACAGCAAGCAGAAATGGCAGAATCAAGATCAGATAAGAATTCAAGACCATTAAGCAGGGAAAAGAGGCATATTATGACGTCTACAAGTATAATGAATGAATTCCTGCAGACCAAAAGCTACAGCAGCAAAATACATAAAGCAACACTCTGACAAAATCAGGTGTAACCATCATAGAAACCAAAGCCATAGTGGGGAGTTTTGCATGAGAATTTGATGAATTGAGCAAATAGAAATAAGCAAAGT
The DNA here is from genome assembly GCF_019320065.1 of Cervus canadensis. Taxonomy (NCBI): domain Eukaryota; kingdom Metazoa; phylum Chordata; class Mammalia; order Artiodactyla; family Cervidae; genus Cervus; species Cervus canadensis. The sequence goes on along the minus strand of NC_057410.1, from coordinate 33,588,678 downwards.
GGACACCCCTGGTGGTCCAGTGGTTAAGAATCCACTTGCCAATGCAGGGTACGTGGGTTTGATCCTTGGTCCAGGAGGATCCCACATTCTGGGTGGCAACTAAGCCTATGCGCCACGACTACTGAGCCCACACGCCCACCACAATGAGAAGCCGGCACACCACAACTGGAGAAGCCCCCGCTGGCTGCAACTAGAGAAAGCTTGCATGCAGCAATGAAGATCCCCCCCCACCCCCCGCCAAAAAAAGCAAAGACATAGAGATATAGATAATACAAAAGAGAAAATGTAAAACAAAAATAACACTTTCCCTCTCTTCTTTACCAAAGAAGAAACTCATGAACAATTTACCATTAGACAGTTCATTTTACTGCAGAATTTAACTTGCAAAATAACAAGTAAAAGTTCAGATAGTTCTCTTTACTAACCTCAGCTCTCACTATACAGTTTAGGAGCTGAATATATTCAGAAAACTTTAACAAATTCTTCAGTCTCTCAACTTTTAAGAACAGATTATTTGGCTTTCTCATCCAAACTTTAGAAACCAAATATGATCAGATATTGCAGTACTTTTCATGTCCTAGATGGAAAGACTTAATGTCATTAAAATGTTAATCCTTTCAAAAAGAATATAAAATTAATACAACTACAATTTCAAAAGATTTTCTTTAAACCTGGTTATAGACTTTATAAACATTTTATAATATAAAAATGTTAAGATAAAAATAGAAGAAATTCTGAATAAAGAAATTTTTGAATATGAATTTGGAAAATGCTGAGTTCCAGAAATAATTTACTAGAACTTAACTCCTAATCTATAAAGTATGAGGAGGTCTGTTCTACTACATCTTCATAAGCATAAAACAAAGAGTTATAAATAATAACACAGTGAATACCCATCCTCCCACTACCTTACCTGAAAGATAAATAAGACATAACCAGTGCCATCACCCTGTACACAGTTCAGATTCCATTTCCCAATCCCTCGAGGTAGTCACTCTTTCACATTAGGAGTTATTATTTCCATCCATTGCTTTATATTTTCACAACATGTTATACATACAGAAGTATGTTTTTAATCTTTAAAAACAGCTCATTCTAGATTTGCATTGCATCTTCCCTGTGTTGGTTCTCCACTTCTAGGGGCTCCAAGTTAATTTCTTTCATTGCCTGCTATTTTTCCACTGCCTTCTGTGTGGTTTTTCTCGTGCCTACCCTCCATAACTCTGATCTTCTTTCCATGTTGATTCTGCTCTTCTTTGCTTCTAAAGCCATTTTCACTTCAAAACTGATCATATTCTTCCCTTCTTCAGCATGCCAGCTCGCCTATCCATTCACCAGCACTAAAATTCCTCTGAGAAGATGGAGGAAATTTAGTCTATTGTTTTTAATTTCCTGAAGTAATTACTATTTTAACATGTATTATGTGTCATGTTATTATGTATGTATATTATGTATATTATTTCTTTCACATGTCGCATTCTTTTTTCATTTTTTTTTTTATGATTTGTAAGGATATTCCACTTTTCCTGCTGCTTATTCAACTTTTATTGGACACAGTTTCATCTGGTCCTGATATTGCCCAATAGCTTTGAGGATTACCATCATATCCGTTCAATGTTTTCCTGGTCCTCTTGAATAGTTCTTGAGGACTCCGGCTGGAAATCTGAACATTTGAGAGAATGTAGTGTGGTTTATTTTCAGCCATTCGGAAAACTGAGGAGGGAAGGGAAGGTAGACATAGATACCTCTCCCAACAAATGTCTTGATTCCCATCCCAGTCAATCCCATTAAGAAAAATACCTCTTAAGTTCTTGTCATTCTCCCCTTTCTTGGCAAAAAGTTTAACTAACAGGAAACCAGGTCAGTGTAAGAGCTCTTGGCTCAAAGGCCTTTTATTAGTTCTTAACTTATCTCTGGTCAGCTTTCCTCAGTAGATGCTTGACTTTTAGGTACTCCTCTCCCCAGATCCCTTCATTCTTTTCTAGGTTGCCCCTTTAAAAAAAAAGATTATTTATTCATTCATTTATTTGGCTGTGTTGGGTCTTAGTTGTGGCACACTGGGTCTTCCCAGCATCACTCACATTGTGATGTCTCGTTGTTGGGTTCGGTAGTTGCAGGCTCAGTAGTCCCGAGGCATGTCAGATCTTAGCTCCCCAACCAGAAATGGAACCAGCATCTCCTGCATTGGGAGGCAGATCCCTTCTTTTCCTTTTCTAACTTTTTATTTTTTATTGGGGTATAGCCGATTAACAATGTTGTGACAGTTTCAGGTAAGTAGTGAAGGGTCTCAGCCACACATATACACGTACCTGTTCTCCCCAAACTTCCCTCCCATCCAGGCTGGGGAGGCAGATTCTTAACCACTGGACCACCAGAGAAGCCCCATAGGTTGCCTCTTTAAGAGCAGGGTAAAGAACACTGCTCCTGGTCACTAGGTTTCTCTTCCCCTCCATGGTATGGAACTATGATCAAAGTATGGACCTATTCCTCCTATTCTCATCTTTCCGGAGTTGTTAGGCCTTAAAAACCCATGTAATTTTTTTCCCAAGAACTGTACCATCTGAAATAGGGCTAGATCTTTGTTAATTCTGTGTCTTTGCTGAAATTGTCTTTAATTGGCAGATCCTCAATTTGGGGTATGAGGCTGCAGCTATTCCATAGTTGGAGCATTGAGACAACCATGAAGTTTTCATGGGGAACATGGAACTGTGTACTCTAATGTGGATGGGAATCACTCGGGACTCTCGTTAAAACTGCAAGCTGGGGCCTGAGAACTGGTATTCCTAATGAACTAGCGAGATGATGCTGATGCTGCTTGCTGCAAACCACACTTTGATTAGAAAGGCTGCGGACTAGTCAGGGTTCTTCAGAGAGAAGAACCAATAGGAATATACATAAAGAGATTTGCTGTGAGGAATCGGCTTGTACAATTATGGAGGCTGAGAAGTCCCACATGGGCTGTCTGAAAGCTGGAGATTCAAGAAAGCCTAGGATGTAGTTCAAAGGTTTGATCATCCTCAAGGGCAGAAGCTTGGTTGATCCTCAGCTCAGTCAGCAGAACAGCCTTCCTCAGTCTTTCTGTTCAATTCCAGGTCCTCAACAGATAGGATGATGCCCACCCACAGTGGAGAGGGCCATCTGCTTTACTCAGGCCACACTGTTATTGTTCAGTTGCTCAGCCGTGTCTTTGTGGGCACCTATTCAAATGCTAATCTATTCCAGAGTCACCCTCACGGATACAACCAAAAACAGTGTTTAACAATCTATCTGAGCATCCCATGGGCCCAGTCGAGGCGACACCGAAAACATCTACAGTCTTATCAAAGGTTGGCATTATGCAGCATACAAAGCAGGAAAGTGCTACAAGGCTCATCAAAAAATTTAAATAACAGCCAGTATTTCTTAAAATGTGACTACACTACATCCTAACCACAGTTCTAAATGCTCTCCATGGATTATCTCATCTAATTTTCACAATAACCCTATAAGGTAGGTACTATATTGTTTCCATTTTACAGAAAAGGAAATTGAGGCACTGACGGGTTGAGAAACTAGTTTGAGATTAAACATATAGTAAGTGGCAGAACTGAGCAATCGGACTTCAGAGCCTCAACTTGAAACACCATCTCCGGGTGCAATCCTAAGAACGTCTCTTATACCACTCTGCCACAGAAAGCAAGGGTCCCGCCACGCTTTTGTAATAACTAGGTTTCTTGCTTCATGAAACTGAAGGGATATTGGGGAAGATGACCTGAGAGTCTCCTCTGGAAGGTAAAACAGCATGGGTGCTGCCTACAGGGTCCAGGCCGAGAAGCAAATGGACCTTTGCTGAGGAAAGAAAAGAGATAAATACCAAAAATAACAGTGAGAGAAAAAACTGAGAAAAATCAGTAAGAAAAGAAAGAGCAGAACTTGGCATCCTTGCACTTCAATTCAGAGAAGGGAGAACTAATGCCTAGCAGAATCTGGGAATAAAATTTCTTTAGAAAGTCCCAGAAAAGTTGTGTGTCTGTTACAAGTTCAAAGGACAAGGGGAACTTGTATGCACTTTCCCCTTATTAATATTTCTGTGGGCAAACTACTACTCCTTCAAGTTTCAAATCTCAGTGAAGCTTTCCAAGCAACCCCCAGTCTCCATCACAGTTAGGGTTTCTTCTTCGATGTTCCAAAGGCCTTTGTGCATAACTCAGAGCGCAAAATGTACTTGCATTCATTCGTTTATTTACATTTCTCCCTCACCAGACTCTGATTTTTTTTTTTTAGGACAAGGTCTTAAACACATACCTGGAGCTCTAGGTACACTGGAATACTCTGTTCACTGAACTCAAGCCTTCAGTCTTGACATCATTCCCTTTTCACTATCAGCTTCCCTCAACCCATCAGGTTTCTTTAAATGGCACTTCCCTTACGAAACCTTCCCTAAAGTAGACATTTCATTCTGTACCTTTATCATGACACAAAATACTCTTACTGTGAGATTTTTGTCACATCCCTTTTCTGCATTAGATTATAAACCATGTTGTTATGACCTTTGAATTCAACTGAGCCAAATCCTGCACGTTGGTTGATGCTCATAAAGTCAGATATTGAACACACATTTACAGAGAAAGAAGGGACTTCCCTGGTGGCTAAGACTGTAAGCTCCCAATGCAAGGGGCCCAGGTTCAATCCCTGATCAGGGAAATAGATCTCACATGCCACAACTAAAGATCCCAAGTGCTGCCACGAAGACCCAGCACAACCAAGTAAATAAATAATTTTTTTAGTTAAAAAAAAAAAAATAAAGGAAAGGAAAAGAGGTTTAGATTCAATAAGTAGGCCTGCACTGGTTAAAGTGGACCCAACAACAGCTTGAAACAAAGTTTAAAAACCTCAAAGTCCTCTCTCAAGAGATTGTGCAGATCCTTTCATATATATTAGAAACACTGCAGATCCTAACTTCTTTTTCTACTGAACACATCACTCAGGAATGAGCTATTTTCTCCTTATTCTTCGGAAAGTTATCATGGATGTGTTTTTAGTACAGAAGGAGGAGGACACTGGGAGGTAGATTTACTTTTTATCAAAAATCAAAATGAAAAACAGTCATTGAATGAAAAAGAAAATTAAGAAACAAAGACTCAGAAATTTATAAAGACATTTAAGAAACAAGAGATTAAATTCTATTGTGTTTGAGGGGAAGATCAGACTTTTGTCTGGTGTGGTACCATACCTAAGGACCGAATATAAATGCAGCCCTGATCACTTTGGGTGGGGGCTGGGGGGAGTGGGTAATACTGATTTATTTTCAAGTTGATTCCATGGTCTGTGTGCACCCTTAGAGAAGGCCAACAAAACATGGTTACCTGTGCTCTTCTGTCACAGGAAAAGGAGAGAGCTCTGGTGATTTTCTCCTTTTCCTCTAACATCAATTGTGAGTGCTTCAATTTTCAACAAATTCTCTATTTGTCTTGAGACAATATAACCTGGGGAAGTGGGGGAGCTGTGTGCCATTCAGAACTTAGAAAGCCATGACAATTAAAGAGAAAAAATATGGATTCTATGAAAAATTCATAGTAACTGTGCTCAAGACAAATTTATTTCTTTGGCCTCTAAAACAGCAAGAAAAGACAGGACTTGTGGCTAAGTTTACAAAGTAAATGTAAAACATTATTAAAATTTTAAGTTCTCATTGCTGTTTACATCTCCTTTCCACCTACTATGATTTATTTTGCTCATTTACATTTTTTGTTTTGTTTTTGATGAAGACAACAACATACAAATTGAGACCTCAGAATCCGAGAAGCCAAAATCTTAACAAAACACAACAAAAACAAAAATACTTCTAACAACTTGAAATATTTGGTAGAATGCATTTTCAGAAAACAGTCTCCATTCAGTAAGAGTTTGGAAAACAGGCTTCAACAGGGAAAATTAATCCACTACTCTCTGCCTGCTTTTCCTTTTGTTTTTCACTAAACACCAACATTTCTCACAATAGAAGGATATTTTGATTATCTTATCACCATGGGACAAAAAGTGTTTAATTTTTTATTTCAATCAATCAAGTTCTTCTACCTTAGCTCCCTTTATTCTTCCTCATACTCAAGCTACTAAGTTTATGTGCTGGAAAAAGAATTTTAGCTACCTCAGGCAACAGACTATACCACAGAGAAAACATCAAACAAAATACCACTCTCTCCCGCAATCAGCTTATATTTATAGCCAAAGTTTTACATCGTGTGTGTTCATTTTCCATTTGCCCCACTAATTTGTCCCTGTTGAGAAGTTCTTAGCACCCGCCTCCAGAGAAAATGTCCTGAGAGCTTTTCTGAATTACTGTTTCACATTTAGCATCTTTTGACCATTAATCACCACTGTCAGAGAAAGGTTCTGATGCATCACCCGTAATCAGCTCTCTGGTTCCCTGTGATCAGGAAGAAAGGGCATTTAAGTGCTAGAGAGAGAGAAATGGGGGGAAAAGAGAAAATGCTATTTTTCCTCATAAAAAAATGGAGCTGGAGAGCACTGAGAAGCCTTCCCCAAAGAAAATCGCAAGCAAATTCAACACTCAGGAGCACTGACATATATACACTACCATGTATAAAATAGCTAGCTAGTGGGATAGCTAGTGGGAAGCTGCTGTGTAATATAGGGAGCTCAGCCCAGTGCTCTGTGATGACCTAGAGGGGTGGGATGGAGGCTTAAGAGAGAGGGTATATACACATATATTTATAGCTTATCCTTAAATATATATACTTATAGCTGATTCATGGCGTTCTACAGCAGAAACTATCACAACATTGTAAAGCAATTATACCCAATTAAAAATAAATTTAAAATAAAATAAAAATTCAACACTCAAGATAAATGTAAACAACAGAAATAAAATAAGCCAAAGTATAAACTGCAAGCTCACAGGTACTTCCTAACACAAAATTTTGTAGCTATTCCTTGAGCTAGACATAGCCTCCCACTGTCATTCAAGAGCACAGTGTGATGGCAAAAGTGGCCAACACTAAATGATTATCCTCCAACCCCCTCCAACAGCTTCCTCCAACAGCTATTAGCTATCCCCTAATACCCTCTGAGGGCTTCCCTGGTGGGCTCAGAGGTAAAGAAGACGTAGGATCGATCCCTGGGTTGGGAAGATCCCCTGGAGAAGGAAATAGCAACCCAATCCAGTATTCTTGCCTGGGAAATTGCCTGGACAGAGGAGCCTGGTGGGCTGCAGTCCAAGGGGTTGCAAAGAGTTGGACACGACCGAGCGATAAACAACAATACCCTCTGAGTTGGATAACTCTATTCCACACCTAAGGGCCACTTGAGTTTCTGCAATTCAGCACTTTTCAGATGTTGGAGAGTCTATACGGATCATGTATCACATGGTATGAATGAACCACGTGAACATTCCTGCAGCACAATGTGCGGACAGAGACAGAAAGAAGGTTGCTCCTTCACATCAGGTCAGGTTTGACTGCCAAAAATGTTTTTGCCAAATCTGGATGGAAGAAAACCCCAAATCTACTTTCAGTGGTTGAATTTCGGAGTTAAAAGGTTGGATATATTCTCAACTCCATTTTCCAGGCCAAGAACCTGGAAGGTGAGGATGAAATGTGCCTTGTCCTTTGGCACTAGCAGCAGGGCTTGGGATCCAGACGTGACCAAAGCATTAAAAAAAAGAAAAAAAATAATCCTAAGAATTCACAATGTCTTAGCTGCTGCAGTGTCAGTCTCCTCCATCTTCTTGTTCCTTTGCTAAAGCCGGATGCACAAAGAGATGCTTCTAATTCTATGAGAGAAGACGCCAAAATGCAGATAAGGCTGAGCTCCAGGGCTGAGCTCCAGGGCTGGATGGCACAACAGTCCATGCAGGCTACTACAATGCTAAGCCACTCGACCTCAGTGTGGGGTCCAGCAGAGGTGGGGTTCAAGGGCAGAGTTCAGAGGAGAGGGTGAGCTGCCTAGGGATGTGAGAAAACTTGAGAATGGCACTGGATTTCATCACACCAGAAGAATGGAGGTCTGATCGATCCAGTTCCTGAGCTCTCAGGTGACCCCGGGGGGCATCAAGGTTATAGCAGGTACCGTGGTGTGTGGAGGGTTAACTTTTTCACATACAGAGATAGGGTACTTACAACACCGTTACTCTTCCCTCCTATGTTCTAATACGTTTCTCCCAGGAGAGAAGGGAGTGTATCCAAAATTACACATAATCCTGAAATGATCATGGGAACAGGTGGTCTGTGATTGCTATTTGCCAGGGCCTAGAAAAGCAGAAAAGGGTTGAGACCTATCATTGGCATTTTAAATTTGAAAATCCGAATAGCAAAACTTGAGCTTGGTGGCCAAACTAATGCCAAAAAAACCCAAGCCCACAGAATCAGAGGCTTGCATGGGCACAGCAGCCTTCTGTCCTTGAAATTTGAACAGCCCATCTTATAATCAGATCCCCGCGTTACTGTCTTGGGAGTTGAGTTCATAGATGGACATTTCATCCAGGTCTAAGGATAAAAGGGGAGTTCTAACTTCACCTCTTCTTTCTGTAATGGAAGGTTCCATTTGCTATTCTATCCTTTTTAATGCTGTAGCTTTTGGTCTTTCACCGCCAACACTGACTAGGACCTTTTGGGTTTGCCAAGTTGTACACTGCTGTTTCCAACATGGAAAACTCAATTCTAAAAAGGAGAGTCCCTGCGTATAGTAGGCGCTTCCTAAAGGTTGGTGGTTTGAAAAGCTTATGCGAGTTCTATCCTCCTGGTTCACATACTTTGTCAGGCATGCCAGTCTCAACCAAACAGGATAAGGTTTTAAGTGGTATGGACCCAGGGGCATACTTTCCTGGTGTGATGATAGACTAGGGTAAAAGAAATATTGTTCTTTCTCTGTTACTTGCTTTTATCAAAATCAGTCGCCAGGCATCAGTATAAACAGTATTAAAAAAAAAAATTGAAGCTTATCAGTACATTTCTTTCCCTGCACTGGTTTAAGATCATACACAGGCATACACATGTGACACCCACAGGACGCAGAAATGTTCCTTTTGTACTGTTTCTTGAATTTTACCCTCTCTTTCCAATGCTTACTCTCTACCCACCTCAAACCTCCAGCAAACATATGTAACACACCCACTCATACAAACTTTCTGGGTTTTATTCCCCCGAAATAAATTTCTAGTGAAACAAGAGTTTTCACACAAAAAAAAATATACTAGGTCAGAGAGTTATACTCAAGATACTGAAATATAGTTTTACTCTAACAACACCCTAAAGCCCTTTAACTATGAAAGACTCAACAGAAAGAACTCCATTTCAGTTAGCTTTATCAGAACTTCAGTTACTGCCTAACACAAAGTGTTACACCAAAAGGTTAAAAATAAGTTTGCCCAACCACACTTTTAAATGTTTTTATTTTATCCTACACAGTAGTGTGTCTTCCTGTCTAAATTGACAAGTTCAGTGTGAGTAGGTGGAAGGAAGAAAAACAAAGGGCACGCTCATTAAGAAATGAAGGCAGGGTTTTTCTCGTGGAAACAGAAGGGCAAAAACACACCTTTCATAGCCAAAGAATCATAGCCAGCATCTTGATAAGTGAAGGAATGTTAATCCGCACAGATGAATCTGGCAGATCTTTCAGAAGTCACAGATTATTGCAATAATTATTAGAATCAGTGAAGAAGGCAATGGCACCCCACTCCAGTACTCTTCCCTGGAAAATCCCATGGATGGAGAAGCCTGGTAAACTGCAGTCCATGGGGTCGCTAAGAGTTAGACATGACTGAGCGTCTTCAGTTTCATTTTTCACTTTCATGCATCGGAGAAGGAAATGGCAACCCACTCCAGTGTTCTTGCCTGGAGAATCCCAGGGACGGGGGAGCCTGGTGGGCTGTCGTCTGTGGGGTCGCACAGAGTCGGACACGGCTGAAGCGACTTAGCAGCAGCAGCGGCAGCATTATTACCAGATTCATAGGCTCTAATCACTATCTGTATATATACCAAGTTTCAGATAACATGGCTATTTTATTTCTGTCCCCAAATGCAATATTAGGGAACTTTGGTTGTGGGCCTGTCATCATCAGGCAAATACACAGAAATGAAGATAATTAGATAGTACAAGATCAGTTAGCATTTGCAAGAGCAACAAGTCTGGGGGAGTCTACTTATTTGACCCCCAAAAAGGCCTCATGGCACTCTTCGTAATTATTTGCTTTCCCAGGTGGCACTAGTGAGAAAGAACCTGCCTGCCTATGTAGACTTAAGAGACGTGGGTTTTGATCCCTGGGTAGGGAAGATCCCTTGGAGGGAGGTACAGCAACCCACTCCAGCATCCTTGCCTGGAGAACCCCATGGACAGGGGAGAGGCTGGCGGGCAACAGTCTATAGGGTTGCAAAGAGTTGGACACAACTGAAATGACTTTGCATTTAGCACAATGCTTTGGATAAAAAGTTTATAAAGTTCTGCATGAAATCCTACATAAGATCGCCATTGCTTTTCAAAGTGTACTTCCCTTTTTAAATTCATTCTCTTCCCCTTTTCCCACAATTCCACCCCACCATATTTAATCAAATGGCCACAATTATCTTGTATTTATCTGGACTCAACCTTGAAATACCTGAAGTACTCCAATTTTTACACAGCAAGAGGAAGACCACCTAGACTGGATGGATACAGCAAGTTTCAAACTGAAAGAAATATATTACTTCTTGGGCTGGGATCAAGAATGGGGTAAAATTCATGGGGAACATATTTGAGAAAGTACATTTCACTCATCTTTGATAAGGCAAGTGGAACCAAAGAAACATCCATTTTCATATCCTAACACCAGGGACTTTCCATAACTCAAGAATAGACCAGATTCCCCTCCAGAATCTTAAAGAGTAAGTATTCCATGATTTTTAAGTGATTGTATGATGAAGGTAATGTTACCCTTGCTTTTATCACATCTCATATATGAAAGACCTGGGGCTCTAAATGATAACAAGTCTCTGTTATCTGATATTCTATAAGAACTAGGCATTTTGGATAACTGAATTTTCCAGTTATCCAAATGTCAGCAAGAAAAACCTTTGTGTTTTCAGGGCTTGTGTGTCAGCTTGCCTAGCTAAACATCCTAACAAAATATTGAGCACCTTGCTGTATCACACCACGCATCAGTTCCCATTTCATACTTATTGTAGGTACAGAGTTTAAAGAAACCAGACCCTTTTTGTAAAAAGTTCAAGTCTTTTTATCAGCCTGTTTATTATGATTTGCAATTCTCTCTAAGATGGAGAGAAGGGGAAAAAAAAAAAATCCAGCTGAGTTTTCCAGTAATCAAAGTTGTGCTGATTCCTGGGGCAACCAGAAAACTAACAAGTGATCAACAAAACACTGCCATAAACCAGGTGAGCTGACATTATAACGGTGTCCAAGAATGCCAAATTACAATTATGTACTTGGGGAGAAATGAGCCTAGAAGGATTTGGGAATTCATTCAATTATTTCAATGGAATGTTCTTTTCCCAGATATCTCCTAGGCTGTTTCTCTGGTCTCGTTCAAGTTTCTGCTCAAATGTCACCTTATCAGTAAAGCCTTTCCTGACTGTATTACTTAAAATAGCAATTTGACCCCCTCCCCAAGCACCCCTTCCTGAGATCACAGCCCCACAGAGCAATATTCGCATACCAACACAAATTTTGTGTTCCGAAGCACCAGCAGTCTGAGATACTGTACATTTTACTGGCCTCCTTCCCTCCGGCTCTAAGGGTACAATTTTGCTTTGGTTCGCTGCTGTAACTCCAAGTGCCTAGAACAATGCTGAGCACAGAGTAGGTGCTCAATAAATACTTATGAATCAGCACATTTACCAATTGTAACCTCTTCTAAAGCTCTGGCTGAGTTCCTGACTTTACGATTTTCCTTCTAATGGGAAAATCAGACATGAATACAAACCATTACAATACTATGGGCTCAGACAGCAAGACACTGGGATGTGATACCAGTTAGGAGTTGCTGCGTGCCTTCTCAGTCGTGTCCAACTCTTTACAACCCCATGAACTGTAGCCCACCAGGCTCCTCTGTCCATGGAATTTTCCAGGCAAGAATATTACAGTGGGTTGCCAATTCCTTCTCCAGGGGTGCTTAACCTCAAACAAACCTGGATTCCAGCCTCAAACTGTCCCACAGCTCTGTGAACCTGGGCAAGTTTTATAACATCGCTATACCACCAGAATCAGAGACAACGACGGTAACAATTTGTCTATCTTACAGGCCAGTGATGAGGAGTCAGTGAAGGGACACATAGGTGCACAGTCCTGGCACTCAGGAAGTCTACAGGAAGTGCCTGAAGCTTCAGGTCTGATTTTCATGGAAGCGGAGAAGCAGAGCAGGAAGTCTAAAGCTGTCTGGTGCTACCAGAAGGCTTGCCAGTAAGAGGATTGCAGTAAGAAGGAAGGAAAATTCCTCAATGTACATACAATGGAAATGCTGTATTCAATTTTCCTGTGCTTAATGCACAGAAGTTTTTGAAAATGAGGAATGAAGCTGCTAGTAATGTGATCAGAGTAGCAGCCTCTCCAACTGGAAGTGTTATTGACAAGTCTCGTCCTAACCAAATACGGCTTTAACCTTCCATACATCTAAACTCACTGTTTAAAATGCAGTATAAGCGGGGAGGAAAGTCCAACTAGTACTGAAATATTAGGTAGTACTGCCCTGAGAACGAAATGTCTAAGCCACTAACCACCATCACCATCACAACACAGCACTATTTTGGCAGCAAAGGGCTTGCTAAGAAAACACATTATCTTCCTTAGGAAAAATAAAAATAGTTAATTCAAGACCTGCTTCCAGGGACTTCCTTTGTGGTCCAATGGTTAAGAATCTGCCTTGCAATGCAGGGGATGTGGTTCATCCCTGGTCAGGGAACTAAGAACCCATGTGCCCCAACTAGAGCACCTGCGTATCGCCAACTACAGAGCCCAAGGGACGCAACGAAGACCTGGTACAGTTGGGGGAAGAAAAGGTCTGGTTCCAGATCAGGCTACAAATTAGAACATTAAAGCTATGGGGAAAAGGGGAGTAAAAACTCCCTTTTCAGTCACTGATGAATGACCCCCTTTCCCCAACCCTCCATAGATCCCAAACTCATTAACAGTCTCTTCAGAACAAGTCTTTCCATCTCCACGTTTAAGAATCTTTAAAGACAGTGACATACAGCTCTTGAATTCAATCAATTTCACAATTAATTGTGCTATAACTCAGGTCGATATTCTAACTGCTCCTTGGCACCTGGAGTTGAGAACATTGAGATGGAAGTCCTCAAGGCAAGGATTCAGCTCTACAGACAGGTTTAACATTGCCTTATCTCCTCTCCGTACCTGCCAAGTCTACTATTGACTGACATCATTGGGCTAAACAAAAAAGGTGGGGGCCAGGGGAGAATATTATGTAAATCTGGCATTATCACAATCTTTTTCAGTTGCTCAAGATTCTAAAATTTCAGTCTAATAATAAATACTAGGCAACCCTTAGTAAGTTTGTGAGTCAGTGATAGAGATATGACTCAAATGTTACTACTCACTTTAAAAGACTAAAAAGCCATAGCCAGTTGGGCAGGGATGAACCATATTAGTAACCACTAAATCATAACCAGTTGAAAGGCAACGGTTTCTTCTGGGGACAATTTCCTTCATGTTTAAAGAAACCGCTACCGCATGTTTAGGAAGCAAAAATAACATTATAAAAGGAGAGAGAAAACAACTCATTTCTAATTTGAGGCCTGGCTCCACAACCATATTTCTTTTTTTTTTTTTTTAATTTTTTTATTAGTTGGAGGCTAATTACTTCACAACATTTCAGTGGGTTTTGTCATACATTGATATGAATCAGCCATAGATTTACACTTATTCCCCATCCCGATCCCCCCTCCCATCTCCCTCTCCACCCGATTCCTCTGGGTCTTCCCAGTGCACCAGGCCCAAGCACTTGTCTCATGCATCCCACCTGGGCTGGTGATCTGTTTCACCATAGATAGTATACATGCTGTTCTTTTGAAACATCCCACCCTCACCTTCTCCCACAGAGTTCAAAAGTCTGTTCTGTATTTCTGTGTCTCTTTTTCTGTTTTGCATATAGGGTTATCGTTACCATCTTTCTAAATTCCATATATATGTGTTAGTATGCTGTAATGTTCTTTATCTTTCTGGCTTACTTCACTCTGTATAAGGGGCTCCAGTTTCATCCATCTCTTTAGGACTGGTTCAAATGAATTCTTTTTGACGGCTGAGTAAAATTCCATGGTGTTTATGTACCACAGCTTCCTTATCCATTCATCTGCTGATGGGCATCTAGGTTGCTTCCATGTCCTGGCTATTATAAACAGTGCTGCTATGAACATTGGGGTGCACGTGTCTCTTTCAGATCTCACAACCATATTTCTTAATCAAATTTTAAGTGCCTCAAAAGGGAGTTTTCTGGGGTAAAAGAGAGATGTTCCATCTCTGGATCTGAGTGTGGACTACATAGGTGTGCAAAATTCACTGGACTCGACACATGTAACTGTATATATAAAGTTTTTACATCAATTTAAAGGAAAAAAATTTAAGTGGCTCACTAATACTCAAAATGTAAACCCAGAATGAAACTTTAAAAAATTTCATTTAAATAAACACTCATTGCAAATGACAAGCGCTATAACAGCAACAATGAAAATGTGGAAAATACTTCAGAAATGTTTGAATCATATACCATGGAAGTACCTCACGTGAAAACCCAACTTTCCATGCTAAATGTTAATAACATGAAAGTCACTTATGTCCGTACTAAAGCAAACCATAAATCTAACTGTTCTGGAAAACACGCCTTTGAATTCTCTTTGAGTTCCTTTTGGACTGGATAAGGTGTTCTAATCCTCTGACCTGTTCACTAGGAAGTAGAGGCACCCATGGTTGCCCAGCCCTTATTCAAAGAGATCCTATCAACATGGCTCATAAAAATGAGTATGTTCTGGCCGATGCTCATAGTCTGGGTTTAATTATTAACAGCACCCTGTTTTATTCTAAAGAGTCACAGTCTGGTTGATAAACTTATTGATCAAATTACATGGTCACTCCTCTACCTGGAAAACCCCACATGATTTGGCCTCATTCCTTATTTCCTCTCCTCTCCAAACACACTGGTCTTCCTCCGTATACCTGCGCCACGTTGCTTTCAGTTGTGTCCGACTCTGTGAGACCCTATGGACTGTAGTCCACCAGGCTCCTCTGTCCATGGGATTCTCCCAGCAAGAATACTAGAGTGGGTTGCCATTCCCTCCTCCAGGGGATCTTCGTGACCCAGGGATCGAACCTGTATCTCTTGGGTGTCCCACACTGGGAGGCAGGTTCTTTACCACTAGCACCACTTGGTAAAGTACGTGAACCATGAACTTCCAGATGTTCAAGCTGGATTTAGAAAAGGCAGAGGAACCAGAGATCAAATTGCCAACATCCACTGGATCATCAAAAAAGCAAGAGTTTCAGAAAAACATCTATTTCTGCTTTATTGACTATGCCAAAGCCTTTGACTGTGTGGATCACAACAAACTGTGGAAAATTCTGAAAGAGATGGGAATACCAGACCACCTGACCTGCCTCTTGAGAAATCTGTATGCAGGTCAGGAAGCAACAGTTGGAACTGGACATGGATCAACAGACTGGTTCCAAATCAGGAAAGGAGCACGTCAAGGCTGTATATTGTCACCCTGCTTATTTAACATATATGCAGAGTACATCATGAGAAACGCTGGGCTGGAAGAAGCACACGCTGAAATCAAGATTGCTGATAGAAATATTAATAACCTCAAATAAGCAGATGATACCACCCTTATGACAGAAAGCAAAGAAGAACTAAAGTACCTTTTGATGAAAGTGAAAGAGAGTGAAAAAGTTGGCTTAAAACTCAACATTCAGAAAATAAAGATCATGGCATCTGGTCCCATCACTTCATGGCAAATACATGGGGAAACAATGGAATTAGTGACAGACTTTATTTTTTGGGACTCCAAAATCATTGCAGATGGTGACTGCAGCCACGAAACTGAAAGACACTTACTCCTTGGAAGAAAAGTTATGACCAACCTAGACAACATATTAAAAAGCAGAGACATTATTTGCCAACAATGTCCGTCTAGTCAAAGCTATGGTTTTTCCAGCAGTCATGTATGGATGTGAGAGTTGGACTATACATAAAGCTGAGCACTGAAGAATTGATGCTTTTGAACTGTGGTGTTCAAAAGTCCCTCTCTTGAGAGTCCCTTGGACTGCAAGGAGATCAAACCCGTCAATCCAAAAAGAAATCAGTCCTGAATATTCATTGGAAGGACTGATGCTGAAGCTGAAACTCCAATACTTTGGCCACCTAATGTAAAGAACTGACTTATTTGAAAAGACACTGATGCTGGGAAAGACTAAAGGTGGGAGAAGGGGATGACAGAGGATGAAATAGTTGGATGGCATCACCAACTCAATGGACAAGAATTTAAGTAAACTCCGGGAGTTGGTGATGGACAGGGAGGCCTGGCATGCTGTGGTCCATGGGGTCACAAAGAGTTGGACACAACTGAGCGACTGAACTGAACTGAACCACCTGGAAATTCAGCCACACACTTAACTCTTCCCTACCTTCTTCACTGAAAACCCCTACTCATCCTTCAGGTCTCAGCTCAAGTAGCCCTTTCTCTGGGAAGTCTTTCTACAGTAGTCATTCTCTCAGGACACCACTCTACCATGTTCCTTCCCTGAGTATCTCTCAGGCCCAATTTTTACATTTGTTAGGTAACTCTCTCTCTGCCACTAGACTCCAAGCCCCTTGAGAGCAGAGACAGTGACTACTTTTGTATCCTCAGTGCTTATAGCACAGTACTTAGCACATAGAAGGGCTCAGCAAGTATTTGTTCAATAAACGTAACAGATACGGAACAAAACACTGATCATTTGTTAACCACTAGGAAAGGATCCCGGTTGACTTAAAAGGTCAGGGAAATGAGGAAAGGCAAGAATCTGGGAACTAGAAGACAGCAGACATCTTTTATTTCAATATTACACAAGGACCTCATCTCTAACTCCACAACCATAACTGCTGTCTCATGGGATAACTGTTCTGACAACACTGGCCACCCAAACCTTGTTTCAGTTAGTTCCCAACGCTTAGTCTTACCTCGCAATCTTAAACATGACAGGAACACAATGACTAATTTACAAAGCTACACACAACTCCAAGCAAGGTCTGAACCACACAGGAGCTTTAAAATGCAAGACTTATAAAGGGTTTAAGGAATTTTACCTCTGAGTCTCTTGAAGCCTTTTGTTTCATATATATATACATATATATATGTGTGTATATTTCCAATAGTTTCCAATATATATTATTGCAAAGTAAACTAGCAAGAAACTCTGCTGGCTGAGTGTGCCTACTTCATAGAGTTATGCAGTGTTACACAACCTAGCTCAATGAAGACATCTTCACAGAAAAAGGGACTTGAGCTTAAAACCAGAAAGAACTCAACGGTCAGTGAGTCACCAATGACTGACTAGAAAAAAATCAATTATATTATTAGTAATTCAAGCAAACGTTGCATCAGGTTACATCACAAGAAGAAACTCAAACCCAAACTGATAGCTCATTAAAAAAGACTGCTTTTCTTTGCAGTAAAGGAGGCCCTCAAACCACTCTAGATTAAGAAGATTGAGAACCACTGAGTTCTGTTTGAAAATCTCTTGCAAAAACACAGCCAAATACATATGGCTCAAAGGACTGCAAACCCTGGGAAAAGTCAACGTATTTTATATAGCAAAGAGCTGTAAGGATTATACAAGATACTGGATGCAAATGTGTAGTGTGTGGGTCCCACTGCTATACACTATACACGGATAGTGGTAATTGATAATTTCACTCCCTGTCCCAACTTAAAGTGTGTCTTCAATACAAATAAAAGATCGGGAAAATTTCTCCCCCCACCCAACTTTACTGAGAATATAGCTCTGAAAACCGCAATGTTAAGGGAAAAGTCTGTAAAATAAATACGCAAGACCTAGGTTATCTGTACTTTCACCCTTACAAGAGGGAGGGGAGCAGGGGAGGGGCAGTTCATTTTCCTTCCTATATTATTTCAAAAACACAATCATATTTCTCACAGCTATTGGCTAAAGCAAGACTTTCAAGAAACTCCAAGCACTGTCAGGAGACACCATCTAACTTTCAAGAAACCAAGAAAACCATCTTCCATACTTCATCTGCTTCCATGATACAGAGTATACACCCAACTTCTAGGAATCCAGCCATTCGTGTTCAGTGTTTTCCTAGGTGTCTGACCTTAACAACAAACTGGTTTTTATCTCCAGTTTCACATATGAAGTGAATAGGCCCAGAGAGGCTAAGCAATCTGTCCAAAGCCACAAGGCACAAGCTGGTACAGGCTTGGATTCCTATTCATTCTTTCAAGTCCAAGACCCTATGCTGTGCTTAGTCGGTCAATCATGTCTGACTCTCTGCGACCCCAGGCTCCTCTGTCCATGGGGATTCTCCAGGCAAGACTACTGGAGTGGGTTGCTATGCCCTCCTCTTCCCAACCCAGGGATTGAACCCAGGTCTCCCACATTGTAGGTGGACTCTACCATCTAAGCCACCAGGGAAGTCCAAGACAAGTATTCTTTATACTAAATTCTAACTGCCTCCTCAAGAAAGAAGCCTAGTTTAAGACAGTTTTATGCTTCCTGGGCATAGAGAGTAAAAAGATTATGATTTTCAAGGCTGAAAATGACCAAAGATGACTAATTAACCATGAGAAGTTAAGGCATGCATGTTCTAACAATGTGAAAACAAGATAAATCAATCTATATCACAATATACTAAGAGTTAACAACTTGGATTCTGGGTTCAGTAAGGCCTGAGTTCAAACTATGAATTAACCATTTACTAGCTGTTTACCTTTGGTGCGAATTTAACTCCCTAAACCTCAAGTTTTCTATCCATAAAATAAAGATTAAAAATACTGACCTACCTGCCTGCCAATCTCACCCAGTTGTTGTGTGGTCAAATAAAAACGGACACTGGTAACCTGAAGGCTTACAAGTGCAACTTACAGAAAATACAACTCCATTTAGTCTATTGACTTGAGGGAACAAACTGCCATAAATCAAGACTGAAAAATGCACTCAGTCTAACTTATAGCATAATTGTTACATATTACCATTTTAGGTTTATGCCCATATATAGAATCTTCTCAAATAAAGTCCAGTTGGTTAGTCATCTTTCTTTCCTAAAAATTTAGGGATTGCTCAGAACAAGAGAGAAAAGAAACGAGACTGCTGGCTAAATCATAATTGCAAAAACTAAATAAGCACTGACCTACTACTACATTAAGTCCGTTCTTTTACAATCATGCAAATAAATGAAAGGGTTACAAGAACCCTAACATTTAAAAAGAAAATTTCTAAGAACATAAAATTTGAATTTGAAAACATGTCAACACATAATTTAATATACAGGAGCACATGGACTTTGAATTGGTATTAGCACTTAATCTGGGGTACCTGTTGGGTGTTAAAAGAAGTCTTAATTTTACAACTAAGCACTCAAGCAGATTAACAAAAATTAAACAACTTTCTCTGGATTGGTACAACAGCTTCTTCTTTTAAGACAATATCATCACTTAAAGAACATAAT
The DNA here is from genome assembly GCF_019320065.1 of Cervus canadensis. NCBI lineage: Eukaryota > Metazoa > Chordata > Mammalia > Artiodactyla > Cervidae > Cervus > Cervus canadensis. The sequence continues at coordinate 33,569,015 of NC_057410.1, read as the reverse complement.
AATCAGCTTACTCTTGAGAGAAAAAACACTCATCTACTTTAGTGATAATCTAGAGAAATAGTTTCCGTTTTTTGTTCATGCACCACATCAATAAAGTTTTTAGTATATCCCCAATATACATACATCTATTTATAAAATGTACCATGTGCTTTTGCATACACACATGAAAACACAAGCAACAATATTTTAAAAGAATAACATAACTTTGGGGATGACCTATCTAATTACTAAAGTATACTCATGAGTAAATATGTCTTTATCAATGTACAGTTTGAAATAATTAGTGTTTGATGTAATATTCTCCAAACACAGGAATGCAGTTAATGACGGTTTTTCTCCGTTTTGTGGCCCCTATTATGATGACAGGTGTCTGGCCTACACTCAATTATCCTTCTATCATCAGGAATGCAGTCACAAATGCCTTCACAACTTAAAGGTACCAGGAACGAGGCTATCATCATCCAAGTCTCTAAGACAGCTTAAATCTTTTCCCTTTATAAAACACTGAGACAAAGGCATTGAGCACTGTATTTGAACTTCTTTAAAAATGCCTGTAGGAATGTGCTTTATTTATGCTTCTCATCACTCTTACCCCAAGCTCAGTTTCCACTTAATATGGGTCATAAACCTACCACTTTGACCCGCTTGTTCACAAACAAACTGAATGTAGACTTTGTCCTAGATTCATGAGTTACAGAATCCCTACAGTAGTATTTCCCAAACTGTCTGCCAAAGACCAAGGTGCATAAACCTCTCTTGATGAACATCTACGACCACAGCAAATTCATTTTTATTACTAAACCTTGAAATTCCTCCATTTCAGCTGTTTCCTACTTTTCATTTTCTCCATCCTTTCCCTTTGTATCCAACCCTGGACTTGAATCAGTCCTTCTCTCAGTATTAATAATCTATAATTACAGAATTCCCAAAAGATCACTGCATCGTCCCCACTAAAATGACAAATTAACATGAAAAGACTCATATAAAAGTCAGAAATTGAACTCCCAAATGTTCCCTGTAAGATTATTCAACTATGAGATGACAAAGCATTAAGGAAAAAAAAAAGAAAATTGAGTATCCTATGACGGAAGCCTTACCGTTTTTCCACTGTTTGACGCACTGATCAATGCCAAAAAAAACTGGTACATCAAGTCAAGATGGCAGTCAAAATAACTGTCAATTATACTCCACAAATTGTCTGTTGAGGAAACGGTGTCAACCCTCACTATTAATACAATCTAAGGCTTACTTGCTCAGGAGCATCTCAAAATTACCAAACTTAACATCTTGCTTAATGATTTTCCTTCACTTTCAGAAGAAAACAGATTTATAGAAATAACAAGAAATAATTCAACCCATGAATTCCTCTGGTACCTTTGCATTCATGTAAATGACCTAAGGACTCAGTGAAGCAGCTTGTTTTGATTTGGTTAGTAGCACAAACTACTAACCATTTCACTACAAAAGATTTTTTTCAAACTGTTAGGTTTCAAACATGAAAAATAAACAAATTGCTATACTTTTGGCAGCAGTCATATACAAAAGTTTGATGGCAGAGACTGAGAGACGAGACTAAATTATTTGCATACCTTCAGATAAGTACAAAATCCAGCATTTCAGACAATCCAAAATACACTTTTTGAAGTATATATATATATATATATATATATATATGTAACTATGGACAAAATCTCCCCACAAAGCTTATCAATAGACTATCATATCGCCTGAAATAAGGATGCAAAGGGGAGAGCCAGTATCTTTAAACTTCAATAGACCGAAGAAGACTGTTGCAGTTATCTTGTTTTTTTCTGCAAAGAGGAAGGACAGTATCAGATATGTTAAAAATCGCCAAAGAAAATGTCAATAGTAGATTTATTTGTTCCTAAGATTAAAGGGAGTTTGAAACCTTTGGTCATGAAACTCAAGAGTAGTCAGGAATAGTACTTCTTTTTAATTTGAAGGCCAATCCTGTGATGTGTAACACCTATACAAAAAAACATTACTTGCAATTTGAGTTATAGTGACTCAAGGAAGGACTTCCCTGGTGGCTCAGACGGTAAAAGTGTCTGCCTACAATGCGGGAGAAATCATTTGTGCAATTGTACCAGAAAGCAATTTTCTAGTGGCCTACCCAGTCTATCATTACAAAAATATTAATTAAATTAAGAGTGATTAACATGTGACTGTCATTCCAGATTGCAGAGGGAAAGCAAACAGCCCCATTATCCTGCAGGAACTAGGGTAACTCTCTCTATACAATCCACTTTAAACCTTCTTCATTCTTGCATTATAGAGGAAGACAGTATTTACATTTGAAGAAAAGCAAGCAATTTTAAAACTACCTGTTAAAATTCAAAGTAATTATTTCTAAACTTAGTGCCAATAAATATGAATCTTGGGGCCAGTGGCAACTAACAATATTGAAAGCAGTTAAAGAGAAAAAAAGCAGATCCTTTTAAGAAAAAGGATCCCCAAGAAACTCTTAACTCAAGCAGTGTAAAATGCCCTTTAAAATTCTATCACAATTAAAGTTTTTTTAAAAAGGTACACAACACACAGTTACAAATGTCTACGTGTATAGGCCTGACACACACCTGTACACACATACAACAGACTCAAATGCTTTTATCAAAATGGCTCCGTACAACATTCTCAGAAGCAATGAAAAAGATGTATTAAATAGTTACTAAACTGGAGACAATTGTCTGGGGAATGTTAAGGTTCAAGTCACAGGAAACAGCTGGATGATAGGTCTTAGTGATGTTTGCAAGCCTTTTAAAGAGGAACTTTTACCGGTTCCTTATACGCCAGGTATCACCTGAATTCTGTTTTCATTAAGTTCTCCTCGCATCAAATTTCTTTAAAGTACCAAAAAGTCTGATGTCAGTATCTTCAAGAATGACTCCCCAATCTGAGAAAAGGCTTGACAGAATTTTCAGGTACTAAAATACATCCCCCTAAACTGCCCGCAAGTCATCCTTCGCCCCAGGTCCCAGCGTGCAAAGCTTTACCAGTTCCTAGCTTCTGAGCACAGGCACACACAGCTTCAAATGAGTTACCAGATGAAATGCAGTTGGTAAACAGCAGCAGTCAGCTCTGGGGGTAAGATCTGTGTAAAAACCATACTACCAGCTATTTTATTGTAAATCTGCTTGAAAAACTAGAGGGGGTGGGGATAGAATTCCTAAGAACAGACTGAAAAATAACACTATTAGTAAGTGGCAAGGGTAGTCCATGTGTTATGGTTGTAATTCAAACTCTCAAGGACAGCCTGCTGGTAAAGTGCACAAACATCCTTTGTATTCTAAATACCTGCTTGTTTAACCAGTATTCCTTTGTCGCTACAAAAATCAGAATGCACTGGGAGAAATAAAACTCCAAACTTATTTCAGACTACCGGTTCCCAAATAACCTAGATTGTGTATTTCCAGTTTGAGCATGTTTACATGAATACCACCCAAAAGACACGATGTTAGTAACATACTTGAGTAGAGAAAAACTCAGAAATTTTTCATTTTCAGCTTGTACTGAAAAACCATGTTATTCTTCCTAAAGCCAAAGAATTATAGAACAGCTTAAAAAAAAAAAAAGCTTTATCATTCGGGTTAGTGGAGCAGTCTACACTCGAGCACGAAGTGTTCATTTGTTTCATTAAGGTTCTTAGTATTTATCTGAAGTCTGAAAATGATGCAAGAACTCAGCATTTCAACTTGAGAATAAAAATTCAAACATACCTTTTGTTGAATTCCAGCTTAAGTGATTTTTTATGTAAATCTTGCAGCTGACGAAAGGCAAAAAGCAACCAATCTCTGCAGTGATTAGTCTGGTCTTTAAGACTATGGGTCACCTGCCCCAGGATTTTCTAAATGAACAAGGAATCCATGGGGCAAAATAACTTTTTCAAAGGTGGGCCAGAATGGAACGTTTATCTCTTCACTTCAACAGGGAAGCAGTGAAATGTAATCCTTTGAGTAACTTTTTTTGGTTGATGTTACCTTTGTCTCATCCTCATTTCACGCCATTAGCTTGGGACTGTGTCCAATGTTTCAACTTTAGAACTTTTAGAAAAGTATGTTACCCCTCTAACACCTAAATTTGTATACAAAAATCATCTTTACTCCTTAACAAATGTTTTTCAGCATGACCAGTGTGCAACTGACATTCACATGGCTTACAGAACCTAAGTCTTTTGAGAAATGTATTTCTTTTAGCTGAACCTCTATAATCATGACAAGAGATTGATTAAAATGCCAAGATAAGAAACAATTTATTATAGAGAGAAGAAAAATTTCTCATCCAAAATATAGAAATCTGTACAACTTTGCCACAATCAATATACATGAACTGTACAAATTTACACCAGTTCATAATTTACCAAATAAAAGATGACTAACAAAGTTCACAAAATAGATGGTGGTTTGTGGAAAAGACTTTTACCCAATTAAGTACAAGGAGAGTTACAAACCAGACCTCCACTTTCTAAAAATAAGAAGTTTACTCAGTCTTAGAAAACTACAAGCTAGCAAATGTACAGAGAGCTGGCTGGTGCTAACACCACAGTTGAGACAGTGTCTTTTTAAGGGTCTTTTTTTTTTTTAAAGCCTGTTGCCAAGGCAGATTCTGGTCACTTGCTACTTTCAAGGCCAAAAAACACAATACAAGGTCTGACCATGTCCCCAGGTCATGCTTACTAGTTTGTCTTATATACATTTATACATATTTAAGTGCTAGGTAAAAGTCTTGTCATAAAATTTCCAGTACTACCATGTTTAAAATGTTGAGCTTTCCTATTGAGCTGCCAAAAAGGATAACAACTTTTAAGTGTAATAGTGCAAATTTTCTCTGCAAGTTCTACTGCAGAGAAATACAGATTTGCATTAAAGGGACTGACGTAAAAATTTAGGTATCATGTCTGGGAGAAACTGAAACCATCCTAGGACTTCACTCCTAGCAAATAAGATGATCATTTACTTGGACTCACAGGCTATTAAAATCATTGAAAGGTACTGTCCAAACTATGGCACTGTCACTTAAAAAAAAATTTTTTTTTACCACTCTATCTTGTGCCAGATCTTCACAGCTGTGACATGGTTTAAATTCCATAATCCATCCCCAAGGGGAGCCCACCCAAAGCAAAAATCAAATTTATCCATCCATTATAAGATGATCCATCCATAGACTATATCTTAACCTGATACAGTCATCATATTGTAGTTTTTGGAAGGGCTTGTTCTGCCCAAGAGAAGTTCCTCCTTACAGCTGATTCTGCTGTCTACCATTTGCACGTTGGTGCTGTTTTGGGTGCTACCTCCTGCTGGTGAGGCTTCGTACAGCACACAGATGGAGCCATCCTCGCCAATTCTGTAGGACACTTCGTACGGGTCAACCCAGAGCGTGAGTTCACTTGGGAGAAGCCTGAACAGCTCCTGACTGCTCAGTCCAATCCGCTGCGCTGCCTGTCCAATCAGAGGATCCATTTTATGGTTGATGCGAATACAACGGTAACCTGATCCCTTGCAGGGCTTCTCTGGGAACCAGTGATGTTTATAATGTTCTATAGAAGAAAAGAAGAGAGAAAACAATGCTTAGACGCCGTTACTGTGCTCCCGCCTTCGTCTCCTTCTTCCGTTGGCTCCTTTGAGTGAAAACGCCGAGTATCAACTTTTTTTAAAAAGCCCAGCATCGCCTTCGCGGATGTGCGTGGATGGAAAACGAGCAGGGCAAGGTTTTAGAAATAACAGTTGCACGGGACAAAACAATCTCCGGGAACCAACCGGCTGAGCCGCCAAAACGGGAATCGGGCGCGCAGCCTGCGCCAGCCGGACGGCACCGGCGGCCAGGCGGGAACCTGTTTACTTTCTCCACCCCACCCTGGCCGCACACAATGGGGTTTATGACTTTGGAGGAGAAGCGCCACCGGAGTGTTAACCCCGAAGGAAAGGAAAACAAGCCACCCTAAACCACGCTCTGGGCAGGGCTGTAATTGTGCCGGTGACAAATCCGATGATTAATGGGCAGGGGTAGGAGGCGCGGGGAGACCGCACGTCCGTCCCGGGCAGGCTTCGGGGCAGCCGCGCCGTTTTACCCCCTGGGCCGGACAGCCGAGCCCGCAACGGTTGGACTGGAGTGGGGGGAGGGGGCGTCGAACCCACCCCAGCCCCACGGCTCCTTTGTCCCCCCAAATCCGCGGAACGTCCGAAAACCGCAGCTCCCGCCTCGGTCGGCTTTAGTTTCTTTGTTGTGCGTCAGTTTTCTTCTCCCCCCCCCCCCGTTGGCCAACCGCGGGGGGCCAGGGAGCGCCCTCGACCCAACCCCCAAACCCTCCCTGGGACCCGCCGTTAGCGGCCGCCGGCACGCCAGCCACTGTCCCGCGGCCGGACTCGAGCGCGGTTGCCCGGGGCGCTGCGGAGACTCCCGCGGCCCCGACGGCTCGGCCCCGGCAAGTGCGGCCGCGTCCCCCCCCCCCCTCCCCGGCGTCCCTCGCCCTCCTGCCACCACGGCCCGCTCACCTGCCAGCAGCTCCTGCAGGCTCTGGCTGAAGGTCTGCAGTTGTCGCTCGCTCGTGAGCCCCTTGGTGCGGAGGAACTTAGAGATGAAGGACACGGCGGCGGCGATCTCGCCTATCATGGTGGCGGCCCGACTGTAGAAGGGATGCATGGGGGCGGCGGGCGGGGGCGGCCCGGGGCGGCCGGGGCTCGGCGGCGCGGCCCCGACGGAGGAGCGGCCACCCCGGGCTCCCTCACAAGTCAGAGGGCTAAGAGGGAGAGAGAGCGTGAGCGGCGTACGGCTACTTTTTTTCTCCTTTCTTTATAGTAAAAGTTATTTTCGACACAGGAGGCGGCAGGAAAGAGGAAGAGACGAGCGACGGCGGCCTGGTCACATCGCGCGGACCTCCCCAGCCGCCTCCGCCTCCAGCTCCGCAGCCTCCGAAGCTCCCAACAGTTGCATTTCCAGCTCCGACGGGCTAAGAGATAAAGGGGTGGTGCAGCACTTTTTATAGAGCCGCGGAAAGGAAGTGGCGTAGCTGGAGCGTGACGGCCGTCTCCAGCCAATCCAGAGATCGCACCATTGTGACGCAAGCAGATTCGGAGTCGGAGGGGGCGGGAAAAAGGGGCCAGGGGGGCGGGTCCATAGACTGGGAAGAGAGGGAGGAGCTGACGTAATCCGCTTGTAAACAAATAAACCCCGGAGTGGCAGCCGGAGAAGGGGGAGCAAGTGGCGGGGGAAGGAGGAAACCAGGGGTGCGCGTGTGAAAGCCCCGCCCCCCAGCCCTAGCTCCTCCTTCCCGCTCCGGCAACTCCAGGCTCCGCTCCAGCGCATCCTCTGCAAGAGTACTCTGCCCGGGCTAGCCTGCGAGGAGGCTTAATGCAGTGAGATAAAAGCAGCCCGGCTTAGGCTGTGTACACCCGCGCCGGCGGCACGGATACGTCTGCCCGGCCCGCTGACTGTACTCGGTGTTTACATCCTGTCCCCGACGCCGAGTCTACGTGGCTGGCTCCACGGGCAGGATGAGCAGCGGGGTGCGGGTACCAGTGCTGAGGATACAGGGAGTGTGGAGGAAAGTGGAGCGAACCGGCTCTCGAGGGTTAGTAAGCCTTTTATGGTTGCTGTTTAGTGACATCAAGAGTCAAAAGGAGAGAAGAATGGAGTCCTTACTGAACCCATCTTAAAACTGATAAGAAAGCCTGTTATTGAAGATAAGTATGGTAACCGTAACGTTTAATCTATAAACAGAAAAAAATCTATAGAATGCATTTTACACCGTTTATGCACAAAACCAAAGGTTGTTTCTTTCTTTAAGTAACTGTCTCAGCCTTCGCGTTTTGCTGTCCTTTATAAAACAAGAAAAGATAAAATTTGAAGGTTGTGAAAGTACTAGGCACAGACATTTAAGGTTACTTGAAGTCCTACTTGCCAAACTGGGGGTGGGCGGGGAGGGGGGGAATACGAAGGCATGAGCCTGCTAAAACGATTAGGCCTGCGAGAGGGTTAACCCGAACTCCATTAAAGAGGAGGGGAAAAGAAAAAAAAAGATGGTGAGCTGGGCAGATGGAGAAAGCAAACAAGAGGCAGAAGTTGAACTCTACCAGATGGAAATAAATATCCTGAGCTTAGCTGGTCATCAATATTGCAAAACACTACTGAGCCAAAAGGTATAGAAATGAAGGGAAAAGTACAATTCACCATAAAGCAGTAGGAGAAAAAAAATTGTTGTTTGAATGAAATATGTAAAACTGGGCTTGAAAGAATAGCTTCTAGGTTATTTTTTCATTTATACACAATAATTATAGGTAGTTATATGTGAAATAAATACTTGAAAAGATAGTAAAACTGAATTATTTAAAAGCATTGACATGAAAGTGTTTTCTTTGAATAAATGCATCAGTGCATCAAAAATAATGGTAAATAGATACATTCGTTTCCTTCTAGGACTCTACAGATAGAACTGTGCTTAAAAGTAAATGTCATGGTAATTACTTCCCTAGGGATGTGAAACCTCTTGCACTACTCAAAATGGAGATAGGGAAACAAGTAAATCCTTAAAATTACCATAGTCCTAGATCTAGATTTTCTGATATCCCTCTAACCCCCACCTCTCTTACTCATCTGCTCTGTTCATTTCCCTTACACCATCAAGTCATTCGAGCATTAGATTAGAAATCAGGTGAGTTTTTCTCCTTCAAAAATTTTCAGCTTAAACTGACTCATCTACAAAATAGAAATAATGAAATTAACAAAATATTAGGATCCAAATTCATTCCTGTCTCCCAGCCCATGTTTTCTCCACTACTTTTTTTTTCTTTCATTGAAATGTATTTGATGTACAATATCATGCTACTTTCAAGTGTACTACATAATGATTTAACATTTGCATACATTATGAAATGGCCACTACTTTTAACTGCCTTCCCAGACAGCAGCTGGACCCTTTCTGAATGCTTCTTAAAATCAGTAGAATAGAGTTAACAGAAAGTTGAACTCACATATTCTTGAAGGGGTTTTCCTCCCACTGTTTTCTATTGTATGTGTGTGTTTCCCACTTTAAATCATTCCTTTAAGAGATAAATGGACTTAAGAAATTACTCTTTTACACTAGGGTGATCTAGGGAGTACTCAGGAGGGGAAAAAGGAGGTAAATATTGGTCCTAAATGCAAGCTTTAGATAGTGGACAAGGTTAATAGCTAATGGTTTTCAAATCTGGACATATATATGTTTAGTAATATTTTTCCAGAAGTTTAGTAACGCTGTTCCCATCCAAGAACCTAGGAGGTATTTCTTGACATTTTGAATTTGTAAAGGACTTTCTCATCTTGTTAATATGCTCAACTACAGGGCACTCCCAACTACTTACAAACCCAACTCTTCGTTCTGTGTCCTTAGGCAAGTTATTTAACTTCTCTGCATCGTAATCTCCAAAAAATGGAAAGGTTGTTATGAGGACTAAGTGGAATAATTTTGTTGTTTAGTCGCTCAGCCGGGTCTGACTGTTTTTAACCCCATGGACTGGCAGGCTCTTTCAGTCCTTGGGATTTCCCAGTCAAGAATACTGGAATGGGTTGCTATGACCTCCTCCAGGGGATCTTCCCAACCTGGGGATCGAACCCAGGTCTCCCACTTTCAGGCGGATTCTTTACTATCTGAGTCACCAGGGAAGCCACATACATAGATAAAAAACCCGGAGAGTGAGGCAAGGAGTGAGAGCTGTTCTTTCTCCTCCTGCCTTCTGAAAGTGTCACTCAGTCGTGTCTGACTGTGCGACGCTATGGCCTGTAGCTTCTATCCATGGAATTCTCCAGGCAAGAATACTGGAGTGGGTTGCCATTCCCTTCTCCAGGGACTCTTCCCCACCCAGGGATCGAACCTGGGTCTCCCACATTGCAGACAGATTCTTCACTGTCTGAGCCACCAGAGAAGTCCTTAGATAGATAGATAGGTATATTAAATTGCCTGTGATAATATATATAATTATCAAATTAATTTCTAAAACCTATAAAATTTTTAATCAAAGCACTATTTAAAAAAAAACAAAAACAACCTTAAGGAATATGTGAAAACAATCCAAGAACCTGGATTTCAAAATAAATCTGTAAGTGACAAATGTCAGATCTTTGGAGTGCTTAAGAGTTCAAAAGGTACTTTCTATAGAGGAAACTATCAGGCAACTAGAATCCTCAAAGGGCTGGATTACATTCCCATCCCTTAGTTCAATTGTTACCTGAACAGTTTGCTCTGGACTAACAAATCACAGCTCCCTGTAGACTTTTTGAGTAATTGTGTTAACCAAAAAATGGAGAGAGAAAAAAAGAAAATTTTATATAGGGTGAGGGAATGAACTTCTTTCTCTATTTCATAGACTAGTAAAATTTAGGAATCAACACAAGTTTGAAAATCTTATTTTGCCAAAGATGTTATTTAAAGAATTACATTATCATCTGCTGTCACTATCATTTTGTGGCAAAGATGACATTTTAACACCCCCAAAGTAAGAAAGGTATCCATATCAGAAAATAAAACATGGTCTTTTTAAGTGAATACATTTTAAGTATGTCACCTTACTAAATGTCACCTTTTGCATTTCAGTGTTTGGGAACTCATCAAAAAGAGAACACTAAATTAGGCTTTTATGCTATTCATTGGATATGTTATTCCTACTGCCTGGAATATCGCCTCCCTTTTTTTTTTTCCTAGCTAATATCTGCTTATCCTCCAAGATTTCCCTGACTCTCTGGACTTGTGTGTCTACAGTATTCTGCTTCCTCTTGTCCTTGCCCTGGTACTGATCAGACATACTAGATTTACTGTGTTTGCTAATCCCTCTTCCTTTCTGGTCTGTAAATTCTCAAAGGGCAGGCATCTTCTGTCATTTACTATTGTGAATGCCTAAGAAACAGGCTAACACATAGTATACTGTTGACTGATGTTAGACATCTAAATACAAATGAGTCCATCAAAACCATGACTTGCAAACACACACATACAAAACCCACAAAAAAAAAAAAAAACAATAACAAAAAACAACCGATAACAAAAACAACGTGACTTGCAGTTTGTCAGCTGACAGATCACACAGAGCAAGTTGTCTTGCTTAAAATCGGACAGTCAATATTTGAGAAGATAAGTAACTCACCTCTGTGGCCCTGTCTTTCTGGCTCCCATAAGTGTTAGATTACTCCATAGTGTTTTAGATAAATGTTTTAGGATAGGCTGCATTTCCAAAGCAAAGGAAATGGAGACCAAAGTGACTTGGATATGCTGCTTAAGAAATATTGTGGTAGTGTCCACATCGCTCCCATTTAAGGTTTCTTGTGTTATTTCTCCACGTGTTATGTAGACACATTTTAGTATTTTTATATATCAGATTACACAGGGGTGTCATTTGCCACTCTCTCACATTACTGTTCTATCCTGAAGTTGTTCACAAGGAGTCCTTCCTAAACTCCAGGCTTCCACTTCATCCCTGTGATCCTGGCTTCCTGCATTATTGCTAGGAAAGTCCCAGATTTTTTTTTTTTTCAATGGCTGTATTATAGTTCACAAGGTTGTACAGTAGGCCTCCCCCACCACCCTTTTCTGAAAGGTCCCCCTCCCTATAATCCCCACTCAGCAAAGGCCTTGCTCCTTATCTGGCCCCTCCCTCCCCAAAGGCACCTTCAGGCCCAGAGACTCCCTTGCTGAACTGGATGAGCCTCCTTGTTGCTGAAGGCATTCACTAAAGTATTAACTATGGTGTCCTCTGTTGTGAATTTACTTCCAGAGTCCTAGGTGTCCTTGGTGCTTGCCTTAGAAAACTCACAGCTAAATCAACAAGTACAGGCTCAAGCAGGAGAGTTCTTTACAGAGTGTTAATAGCAAATAGAGACAGGGTATTTATTTTGGGGTGTGTATGGGGCAGAAAGAGATAAGGAAGCCAGTCCCCAAAGTGAGTGATCTCTGCTAAGTGATCTCTGATCAGTAAAGTTGGCCCACAGATAGGTCTCTGGAAGGAAGAAAAAGAGGAGACCTGATCTGGAAGTATTTTAAAGACTTAAACCACTCTGAGGAAGATAAATATTGCTGAAAAAACTGGTGAGTAGAGAGGGCCATTGGTACCTGGCAGTGAGGGGAGGGTGAGTGTTTTGAGCAGGGAAGTGAAATGATCAGATTTATTTTTTGGAAAGTCCTAAGGATGATGAATTAAATTGGGGTCATTTGAAGTGACTTCTTTTTTTGTCTCTAATTCTTATTTAAATCTTTAAATAATTTAGCTTTCATATGGGCTCATCTCTTCAACTAGAGACTTAATGCCTTTTGTTTATTCTTTTCTTCATTATCCATGGGAAGCAGACCACTTTTAGGAGCCTCCCCACCTGCCAACCTTCTTTGCTTTGCTTATATATGAATTCAAGGGCACAAACTAAGACCCTTGTACTAGTTTAGATCAAGAAACATAAGAGAACTAGAAACCAGACAGTGACAAGTATAGATCTGGGGCAAAACTGTTCTTGTGAAAGCAGTTGGGAAAAAGGATTAAAGAGCTGCTTCTGAGTAGCAGTAACAATGATCAGAAAATGAAGAGGAACTAAAAAGCCTCTTGATGAAAGTGAAAGACGAGAGTGAAAAAGTTGGCTTAAAGCTCAACATTCAGAAAACTAAGATCATGGCATCTGGCCCCATCATTTCATGGCAAATAGATGGGGAGACAGTGGAAACAATGTCAGACTTTATTTTGGGGGGCTCCAAAATCACTTCAGATGGTGATTGCAACCATGAAATTAAAAGACGCTTACTCCTTGGAAGGAAAGTTATGACCAACCTAGATAGCATATTAAAAAGCAGAGATATTACTTTGCCAACAAAGGTCCATCTAGTCAAGGCTATGGTTTTTCCAGTGGTCATGTATGGATGTGAGAGTTGGACTGTGAAGAAAGCTGAGTGCCGAAAAATTGATGCTTTTGAACTGTGGTGTTGGAGAAGACTCTTGAGAGTCCCTTAGACTGCAAGGAGATCCAACCAGTCCATCCTAAAGGAGATCAGTCCTGGGTGTTCATTGGAAGGACTGATGCTGAAGCTGAAACTCCAAATACTTTGACCACCTCATGTGAAGAGTTGACTCATTGGAAAAGACCCTGATGCTGGGAGGGATTGGGGGCAGGAGGAGAAGGGGACGACAGAGGATGAGATGGCTGGATGGCATCACCGACTCGATGGACATGAGTTTGAGTAAACTCCGGGAGTTGGTGATGGACAGGGAGGCCTGGCATACTGCGATTCATGGGGTGGCAAAGAGTCGGACACAACTGAGCGACTGAACTAAACAATGATCATACAAATTAACATCATTGAAGGTGAACCAGACACTGTACTAAGTATTTTATTTTATTTTTTTGCATTTGAGAAGTCAATTCAGTCATGTCCAACTATTTGCCTCCCAGGCTCCTCTGAAGCCCGCCATGCTCCTCTGTCCATAGGATTCTACAGGCAAGAATACTAGAGTGGGTTGCCATGCCCTTCTCCAAGGGATCTTCCCCACCCAGGGATCAAACCTGCATCTCTTACATCTCTTGCATTGTCAGGCAGGTTCTTTACCATTAGTGCCACCTGGGAAGCCCATTTTATTTTTACTTTTTATTTATTTATGTATCCATTTATTTTTGGCCATGCCACTCCACTTGTGGGATTTTAATTCCCCAACCAGGGAATGAACCTGGGCCCTCAGCAGTAAGACCATATAGTCCTAACCAGTGTACCACCAGAGAATTCCCTTGTACTAAGTATTTTAGAGGCATCCCATTTAATTCTCCCAGAAACACCACCAGGTAAGTATAATTGTCTGCATTTAACATAGGAGGTTTCATTCCTAAAGAAAATAAGTAATTTATTCAAGGTCTTACAACCAGATTTAAACCCTAAAGTCTATACTACAAAACTTGGAGGTGAATTCCTGATACTACCTTTTCTAAAGGGATCATGAGAAATAAAACCTTATAAAGGTATAAAACATTTTAGAAATTAGTAGAGATAGTAGAAAGGAAAAAAAAATAAAATTCAAGGCAGCTTGGGAGAGTTCTCATGGTTGACATATCCTGGAAAATACAGCTATATTTCTTAAAAGGCTCACTGAAAAATGAATCAAAGGACATATTAAAACATTAATCTGCCAAATAAAATAAGTTCATTGGAATGAAAACTATCCCTAGGGGCAGATAAGAGAAAGCAGAAAAAAATAGCTTCTATTTTAGACTATTTTAGCATATCGCTTCTCCTCTGACTTGAATTGGCAGAAGGAACTGGGAAGTGGGTTGGTCCCACAGTCCTCCAACAACTAAGCAGAGTCCGGTGAGCTTTGAGGGCTCAGGTCAAAGAGCTGGAGAGCAGCAGAAAGGGTCGCTTTTGTGTCTGTCTTCTCGCCAGCTTCCCTGGTGGCTCAGTGGTAAAGAATCCTCCTGCAGTGCAGGAGATGCAAGAGACAGGGGCTCCATCCCTGGGTGGGGAAGATCCCCTGGAGGAGGGCATGGCAGCCCACTGCAGTATTCTTGCCTGGAGAATCCCATGGACAGAGGAGCCTGGCGGGCTACAGTCAATAAAGTCACAAAGAGACAGGACTGAGGGTGTAACATGCTTCTCCTTCTCATGCTTCCTTTTAGCAGACCCTATGACTTCACTTACTTTTTTCTCTTTTCAAAGCTGCCACCATCAACTCTGTCTTCTGGGGCAATCCCCCACTGTTCAGGCTTGTTGGATGTTTATCTGTGTCTTCCCAGCACCAAGAGTCTACTTCAGTTTTACCATTTAACAATAGTGTGGGGAAAGAGACAGATGATAAGAATCGACTTTGGAAAATTGAAGGCCTTAAGGAATCATACAAAGTTCTTGTAAGTTATGGCCCTGGCCTATAGTAGTTATAACTTTCTGAATATGGAAGACATGGACCTCCCCTTCCTGCCAAACCAATAGGGCAGCCAGGTTTCAAAGTGTGAGCCTGAGCTAGCCATCCCAACATCACCCCAGGAAACTGATAGAAATGCAAACTTTTGCCTCTAGACCTACTAAATGAGAAACAGTTTAGCACTAATGTTTCAGAACAACTGCTTTAAAAAGTAATGGCAACATTCTACAATTTAAATTCAGCAAACAGGACTTACTTCCCCAGTGGCACAGTGAATAAAGAATCCGTCTGCCAATACAAGGGACATGGATTTGATTCCTGGTCTGGGAAGATTACACATGCCTCGGAGCAACTGGGCCCCTGCGCCATCACAGCTACTGAAGCCCATATGCCTAAAACCTATGCCCACAACAAGAGAAGCTATAGCAATGAGAAGCCTGCGCACTGCAACAAAAAGTAGCCTCCGATCACTGCAACTAGAGAAATCCCATGTGCAACAATGGAGACCCAGGTCAGCCAAAAACTAAGTAAATAAATAAAGTCTCTCTTCTTACTAAAGATAAGTAAATAAATAAAACCAGCAAACAAACTTCATATCCAAGCATATACTATCTCAAATAGAAATCTTGTCCCTTAAAAAAAGTAGCATACTAATTTAATACGTAAAAGCTGCCTTTTTTTTTTTTTTTTTTTAATATTGTAGTGGTTTTTGCCATACATTGACATGAATCAGCCATGGATTTACATGTGTTCCCCATCCTGAAACCCCCTCCCACCTTCCTCCCCATCCCATCCCTCTGGGTCTTCCCAGTGCACCAGCCCTGAGCACTTGTCTCATGCATCCAACCTGGGCTGGTGATCTGTTTCACCCTTGATAGTATACTTGTTTCAATGCTGTTCTCTCTGAACATCCCACCCTCGCCTTCTCCCACAGAGTCTAAAAGTCTGTTCTGTACATCTGTGTCTCTTTTTCTGTTTTACATATAGGGTTATCGTTACCATCTTTTAAAATTCCATATATAGGCGTTAGTATACTGTATTGGTCTTTATCTTTCTGGCTTACTTCACTCTGTAAAAAGCTGCCTTTTAAGTATCAAATATGTTTTAAGTGAACATATTTGCTTTTCTGAGGTTCTGCAGTCTGGGTAAAATGCATTTTTCTCAGCTTCTGAAACAATAGGCAAGTGAGAGTATATAGTGATGTCCATATGTTACTCTCAAAAGAGAAGCTAATACTCAGGAAGCTTGATAAGGTAATCATCTAATCAAATGTTGGTATAGTCCATGCCTTTGTTCACTTTTAGGAAAAGCAGCAGTTTGTCCTTTTTAAGGAACTTGAATTTAAAACAGTAGGGACTTCCCTGGAGGTCCAATAGTTAAAACTCCAGGCTTCCACTGCAGGGAGTATGGGTTTGACCCCTGGCCTGGCCCACTTGGAGATCCTTAATGCCACTCAGTGTGGCCAAAATAAATAAATAGATAAAATCTCAAAGTAAATTAAGGTTTACATGCATTAAGTAATGTCACCTCATCCCTTTCAAATGAAATGTCCAACTAAAAGAAAGGAGCATCCAAGTTGCAAAAGTAAGTGTGATAAATAAATATGAAACCCTACATATAGATATCTGATGTGACTGTGAAAACCATCATCATGCATTTGGATATACTTTAGCAGGAATAAAAGGGTTAAAATCCCATTGGAAAATGCAATTTAGGATGTATTCATCTGTAAGGCATAGCAAGTTAGATACAAATTCCTGAAAAGACTTATGTTCTAGCTATAGAGGTCTCCTGCATTGAAGGCAAACGCTTTACCCTCTGAGCCACCAGCGAAGTCCTAGCTATAGAGGAGTATCCTCTAAAGAAAAAAAAAAGGAATGGGAAGGCTGTGATTAGCATATCAAATTGCATTATATTTGCTACAGGAAATAAAGTAAGAAACTTCCTATTATCTTATATTCTTATCCACTTGGCTAGTAAATTCTTATAAGTGAAGCAAAACCAATCTTCAGCCTAGATAATATTTATAATACAGTTTGATTTAGTTGAATGCAAAAGCAAAGGGTCCATTATTAGCATTACTGCATGTATTGAAAACATTCTATATTTGCATGTGTTTTAATAGCAGTCTCTAAATCTTTCCATCATTTTCAACAAAATACAGGAAACATTCTCATCTTCTGAAAACTGATTTGAAGTTTGACTGTGATGACCACCGTCACATGCGAGAAATGGTCTGTCTCCCTGTTGTTTTAAATGTCTGACCTTACTCTTTATTACACAAGTAGATTCAGACATTGAAATTGTAATAAGAGATACAGCACTCAGGAATGGATCTCCCTGTAGAAACAAACCTCTCTATACAATCTTTAGATGGTGGGGGCTATGAGAGTTACAATGTGCACTTTTATCTTTATCCTTGAAAATTCTATCCTTAGTCCCCTTGAATGGAGATCTCACCTTTCTGAAAAAAAGCCTTATTGAGATATATTTTACATAAAATAAAATTCATCCATTTCAAGTGTACCTTTCAGTGATTTTGAGATAACTTATCAACTTGTGCAACCATCACCATAGTCAGTTTCAGAACATTTTCATCTCCCTCAACAAAATCTCAATCTTAACCCTGGCTGTCCCAGTCCCAGGAAACCAATAACCTACTTTCTGTCTATAGATTTGCTCATTCTGGACTTTTTATGTATGGCAATCATAGAATCCATGGCCTTGTTGCAGGAGAATAGGACACAGAGAGGATGGTCATGTCCCAGGTCTCAGGCGAGGCCCTGGGACAGGCCACCAAGTGAGGTTCCTTGGCTTCCCTCGGGAAAGAATTCAAAAGCGAACCATAGGGATTTATTTAGAGAGATACACATTCCATAGGCAGAATGCAGTCCATCTCAGAAGGCACGTCCTTAGTCATTCAGCCGTGTCCAACTCTTTGTGATCCCACGGACTATAGCCCACCAGGCTCCTCTCTCCATGGGATTCTCCAGACAAGAATACGGGAGTGGGTTGCCATTTCCTTCTCCAGGGCATCTTCCCGACCCAGAGATCAAAACCCCGTCTCTTACGTCTCCTGCATTGACAGGCGGGTTCTTTACCACTAGCACCACCTGGGAAGCTTCTCAGAAGGCAAGTCAGTCAGTTCATTCACTCAGTCCTGTCCGACTCTTTGCGACCCCACGGACTGCAGCACACCAGGCTTCCCTATCCATCACCAACTCCCGAAGCTTGCTCAAACTCATGTCCATGAAGTCAGTGATGCCAGCCAACCATCTCATCTCTGTCGTCCCCTTCTCCTCTTGCCTTCAATCGTTCCCAGCATCAGGGTCTTTTTTAATGAGTCAGTTCTTTGCATCAGGTGGCCAAAGCATTGGAATTTCAGAAGGCAAGAGTGGCCACCAAATATGGGGTGGTTAGTTTTTATGACTGGGCAATAGGCTAACGAATGGCAGGATTAGCCCACCTATTTTGAACCAGGAGCAGTAATTTCGAAGAATTCGGCCACTTTTTGGCTTTTTATGGTTGGCCTTGGAACTGTCATGGTGTCGGTGGGCATGTCATTCAGCATGCTGACGTATTACAGTGAGCGTATAATGAGGCTCAAGGTCCACAGGAAGTCGAATCTTCTGCCATCTTGCACCTAGAAGGTTCTAACCAGTTTATGTTGCATCCGTAACAGCTGTGTCTTTCTTTTAGTGGTTGTGCCCTGTCCTCTTGCCCCCTATCTCAGACTTGTATCTTCTATCAGACTTCTTCCACTTATCATAAAGTTTTGAGTTTCATCCATGTTCAGTGTGTTGTTTCTCTGCTTGCTTGCTTGTTTAATTTTTTTCCTGTTGTATCATACCAGAATTTCCTCTTAACTGAAAGCTTCTTGTTATAGTAGCCTGCAAGGCTGATGGGGGCCAACTCTGGGGGCTTCTACCTCCTCTTTCCATGGCCCTTCCCCTTTAGACATTCGTCTAAAGCCTTCGAGGTTACATTTTTTCACGGGTTGATTGAGCCACTCTTCTCTTAGGTCATTGCCTGCTGCAGAATTAATGACTTACTCACTTAAGGTGCCTAGCATATTCCCCACACACACACCCCAACATCACACTCCAGGCAGAATAAGCCAACTAAATTGAGAGAAAAAGCCCTTTCCTCAAGATATTTACTTCAGAGGAGTCCTCAGGGGAGGCAGACATTGCAGGTAGGAAAGAGGATAATAAGGGCACTCCAGTTACACAGCCCAACTAAGAATGAAAATTGCCAGATAATTTAGCTGAGAGGACTTAGCTCAACAGTTAAACTCTTAACAGAAGCTTTATTTAGGCTCATTCTAACAAACAGGATCAGCAGACAAGTTCTTTTTAAAGAAAGTTCTCTTTCATCTGACTAAAAAGAAGGAACACATTTAAACCAAAACAGGAACTACTCTGGCAATATATGTGTAAAAAAAATAAGCACCCTATGGGGCTCTTTTTAAATTAGCCAGAACGCACAGAGAACTCTTTGAAATGAAAACTCTGGAGGGAAAATATTTTTCTTGATTTCATAAACACTCATTGTTTAATCATCTGAAGCGAGTGCAGACTTGTGATTAAGTTCCCCCACCTCCTAAAGGGATGAGCTCTTTTAAGTCACCTTCTCTCCCATCCACTCCCACCCCCTGGCTCTATTTAAGGAGGCAAGAGAAGTAATTTGAAAACCAGCCTATCATGGAAGCAAGAAGTGGCCCAGCAGGTCCTAGTTTCAAACTAGATACACAGAGGCAAGGCTCTGTCCCACACTTATGGCTCAAGAAGCTCTGAGTTTTTGCTGAATTGCTTCCGCAGTGTACTAATCAGTACTAATAAGTTGTTTGAATTCCATGAGGAGTGGATAACTGACTCCAGTTTAGTTTGCTGCTGTAAAAAAAAAAAAGTGACTTCAAGGACACCATCCCTCCCCAGCCCCTTTCCCGCATTGAAGTCAGTCATATAATTTAATTCAGGACACTCAGAACCACCAGTTGTAGCTTTCATTCTTAGCAATTTTTCAGATCTGGACTTGCTCTAGTGAGAAAAGTTATGAGTCTTAAACAGGATCAAGTTATAATTACTCAAAATTTAGGCAACTTGACATAAAGCAAATATCTAACAGATTTGTAAAGTGAATAAAAGCCTCACACAACATGTAAAGAAAGAAGAAAGAATTTTTACCAGGAATCTGGGTTTGGAGAACATTCCTGTAAATAAAAATTACATTTACTTTTGAACTTCTTGGCTTCCAGGAGAAAGAGAAACACAACAAACTATATTGTTCTTTTGCTAACTTAAAAAAAAAAAACAGACACTATTCCCTCCAAACTATGTTAGCATTAAATTCTGATACATTTATCAATATGGAACAATTTTACATAATTGTATAAGAAATTCAGGAAAACATTTAGGTGCTACATTCTTACATTGATCCTCCTAGCAAGAGCTGAGAATAAATTCACTGTTAAATATCTGATGTATGAGTGTTCTGTGGTGTTCATAAGTTCATTTCACAAATTTGATTAACTAATAAGATACTAGCTAAGCATTGAAGATCTAGCCACAAGCAGAACAGACTGGTCCCACACATTATGGAATCTGATAGGAAGACAGAAATTAAATAGTGTAAATATATATGTTTTTATAGCATATTCTGAAAATTACTGTAAAAGAGAAATTTGTTGTTGTTTTGGGGCACTAAGTCTTATCCAACTCTGTTTGTGACCACCACAGGCAACTCTGTTCATGGGATTCTCCAGGCAAGAATACTGGGGTGGGTTACCATTTCCTTCTCCAGGGGATCTTCCCAACTCAGGGATCAAAACTGCACCTCTTGCATTGCAGGTGGATTTATTGCTGCTGAGCCATACAGGTGCTCTGAACGTCTAACTTTTAGAGAGATGGGACAGAAAAAACAATCAGAAAAATCTTTCCCACAGCAACAAAAAGTCAGAAATCTGAAAATGAGTAGGAATTAACCCACATAAGACCTGGGGGGTGAAAATTGCTGTCTAGACTAAGGAAACGAATTTACAAGGAGGACACAGGTTTGCCCAAAGCAGAATCATGTGGTCCTAACAGGGGTAGTGAGAAGAAACAGACCAAGTATGTGAGGCTAGAACAGGAGGCACCTTGTAAATTGCATTTAAATTGCATTTAAGATGTCAATCTTATCCAAAGAATAAGGAAGGAATCACCCAAGAGTTCTAAGTGTATTATTATATCCATTAAGCACCAGAGCAATGAGAATTCTGGTATTAGAAAATTAGAAAGTGACGATTCATTCTTAAGAAGTTTTATTTCTTATTTGCTTTGTAAGAGCTATAGGAAAATCTGTAACCAAGGCCACTTCTCTTAAGAAGCTTCTTTAGATCTGCTCAGATATTCAATAACACTTGCAACTCTAGAAATTTAGGTCAGATGGGCAAACTTTTTATTTTTTTATTTTTTTCCCTTCATATTTTTTTTTCATTTATTTTTATTAATTGGAGGCTAATTACTTTACAATATTGTAGTGGTTTTTGTCATACATTGACATGAATCAGCCATGGATTTACATGTATTCCCCAAACTTTTTAAAATAAAGAGTCAGAATATACATTTTGACTTTGTAGGCTAGAGGATCTTTGTCACATGTATTCAACTCTTGCTAGTGTAGTGTAGATCCCATGAAACTTTGTTTGCAAAACACAGGAGATAATGGGTTTAGCCCTAGGGCAATACTTTGCCTATCCTTGATCTAGATCAAGTAGCATCAAAGACATGATCTGGATGGAAGATTTTGGAGACTATGGCAAACATCTAAGTAAACAAACCTTTAACAGAATAATTGTACTTCCTTGGGACTTTGATTTTGAGGAGGACTGTGTTGGGACTTGGGACTTGGTATTATAAAAAGGAACAAATTGCACCTCCTATGAGCTGAACAAATTGACCTTGTGAACAGAATTATCATCTGTGTAGATTGTGAGGAATATGAGATCCTTAGAGGCAAGTATTTGTGTCTGTTTTGTTCAGTTTTTCTTTTTAACCCCTAGCTGAATCCGTGGACTCTCAAGTTTTGTCTATAGAATTATATGCTAATGGCTAATAGATGTATCTCACCAAATGAATGTTCAGTTAATGACTTTTCAGCAATATAACTTGTAAAAAAGTCTTTTGGCAAACTTTGTTTTATGCCCAATGTAAAGAAAATTTTACCCAAAACACACTAAATATACACAGTATGAGAAATTGTGTCAATATTGTGATTGCAGGCGAAGACACACTCATCAATTCACTCAAAAGAGGTTTTTGTAGTCAGAGTATCTTGGGAAACAAATTTATATCAGAACAAATTGCCCTGTTCTGATGAATACAAACATGTTTGCTTTGCCTGTGAATGGACATGAACTTGAGCAAACTCCAGGAGATAGTAGGGGACACAGGAGCCTGGCGTGCTGCAGTCCATGGGGTCGCAGAGTTGGACACGACTTATCAGTGGAACGACGACAACCGAGCAGGAGATGAAGACGTAGCATCTTCATTTCTTACAACCCTTTGGTCTGTTGTGTGCATGTGTTTTGCTTTTATTTTTGCTGTAGAGATAAAATGTTAAGCTTATTTTAAGCAAAATTTGACCTCAATAACAATGAACCTCCAGAAGATTGAAAAGTCTATGAAGAAAATAGTGTACAAAGAATAATGAGATTTCTAATGTCAAACGCCCTCATCTTTCCCTGTACATACATCATCTATCCAGTCTTCACTCCTTCTTTGAGTGAGTACAATAAGCCTTCATTGGATTATTTGTTAGCTTACTTTCAAATTTGTTGTTATTGCTTATACAAAGTTTTATTACATTTGCATGTCTGGTTATATAGGATATATATCTGTATAAATATCCCATATATATTTAAATCTTTGAAAATTATTTGACTGTCTTAGGTTAAGATGTAAGATGTAATTCATAATAAAATTTCCCATTAAAATTAATAGTTTTTTTTTTAATTTAAAGACAATATCAGGGCTTAAATAAATGAGTTAACATTGTTAACCAAGGTATAGGGCGATTGGTTTTCTTTGCAGCACAATGTATTTTTTTTTTAGCACAATCTATTTTAACTTATGAATTTATAAAAATATTGTTCTGAGAAGGAGTTCATATATTTAAGCTAAAGGAGTCCATGGCAGGAAAAAAAAAATAGCCTCTGGGTCTCGATCCTGGAATAGTGTGTCTAACATATAATAAGGACTCAATAAATATTTTTTGAACACCAAATGATCTTTAACCCATATCAACAATATTAGTTCTGTTAAAAAGACACTAAACTATTCAGACAAAAATCATTTGGAAAGTGCCGTGGTGGTGCCTACAGCATTAAATACCTTCTCTTTTTAATAGGAAAAGATGCTGATCTTGTTGTTTCTTGTGGCAGGAAGACATAAGGGAGGCTAAATCTGCATCAAATATTTAAATAGATGCTTCAAAGGAGAGTTGAGGACAAAGTATGTTTTTAATCACATTTGGGATTAGAATTTGTTCAAAGCAATCCATAACTACCCAGCATTGTGATGATTCTGCTCACCAGTATATACACAGTACTTAACACAGGGCTTGGTAAACAGTGGCATCAATACATATTTGAGGAATGAATGAACCCTGCTTGCAATTCTGTGGCAGTAAAAGCTCTGAGGGAAGATTAAAAACCTTGAATCAATATCAAAATCATATGGCTTGGCTAAGTGGTACCTGTCTATGGAATCAAAGATTGATGAGAGATCAATAAATATTGCAGGAGTCTTCAGTTATTTTTAACTATATCTACCCCCAACCTCCCATAGATTAAAAAGCACCAAAAAAGGTCAGCAGTAGAACAGTGGTGCTTTAAATTCTCCTTTTTCATGCAGGGAGAAGTCAGACCTGCAACTCATTAAGAAAGCCACCAAGCACAGAATGTTGGGCGACTGTGGAGCTGACTGATGGAAGGTGACCCAGTAGAAGGCTGTCCTTTTTTTGTAGAGGCAGGTACTGTGATTCCCTCCTTGGGGAATTGAGTAAAGAACCCTGGAGAGATTTGGGCTCACCACTCAGAGCAGGCATTCCTGGTGGCTCAGGGGTAAAGACTCCGCCTGCAATGCAAGAGACGTGGGTTTGATCTCTGGGTTGGGACGATTCCCTGGAGAAGGAAATTGCAACCCACTCCGGTTATTCTCACCTGGGAAATCCCATGGACAGAGGAACCTGGTGGCCTACAGTCCATGGGGTTTCAAAAGAGTCGAACACAACTTTGCGACTAAACAGCAGCAATTCAGGGCAGGACCTAGAAAGCTGGGGCAGCTGAAAACGTTACCGTGGGGACTTCTTCATCTGGGAACAGTTAATTGGCTACGGCTTAATGAGTCAGGTTTGTCAATTCTTAAGACAACATGCTTTTAGAAGAATGAGGTGGAGCCATACACTGGAATTCCTTCTCAGCATTTTAAGCAAAGAAAGCAAACTGAAGAAGAATAAAACAAAAACATCATGGTAAACGTGTAGTATTTGTGTATGTATGTGTGTACATGTAAACATACACACACATACACATATCAAAGGATTATATGTGATAGGAAAAAGTCTAAGTTTAACATCAAACATTGCGGAAAGGTAGAGATTGATTTATTTTATGTAGTCCTGAATAATGGGTTTCCAGCTGCAAGTTAGACTGCTATATTATATACAAAATAAAATCCACTTGGACTACATCACTGAAATAAAAACCAGTAGAAGAAAAGTTTTAAAATGTGCAGATAGATCCACAAGAGTAGGTTTGGGTGGGAAATTTTTCTTAAGGCTGTAAGATACGCCTCTATAAAGAAAGTGAATGTCACTCAGTTGTGTCCGACTCTTTGCGACACCATGGACTATACAGTACATGGAATTCTCCAGGCCAGAATACTGGAGTGGGTAGCCTTTCCCTTCTTCAGGGGATTTTCCCAACCCAGGGATTGAACCCAGGTCTCCCACATTGCAGGTGAATTCCTTACCAGCTGAGCCACAAGGGAAGGCCAAGAATACTGGAGTGGGTAGCCTATCACTTCTCCAGCAGATCTTTGGAAACATGCGAAAAACAGATTTTTAAAAGTTAATTTATCTTTTGGGCATGCCACAGGGCACTCATGATCTTAGTTCCCCAACAAGGGCTTGACCCAGTGTGCCCAGAGATGGGAGCATGGAGCCCTAACCACAGGCCCACCAAGGAGTTTTACCCCAAGAAATTATTATTAATATTAAATATATAGTAAAAATTAAAATGTAATAAATATCTTTGCACAATGAACTCCTACAAGTTGACAAAAACCAACAAGAGAAAAATAGCCAAAATAAAGGAACAGAAATTGATTAAATAACAAGGAAAGTGGATAATTAATAAAGTAGAAAATACTCGATCTTACTAGTCGTCAGGAAAATGCAAAACAAAAGAAGTTGCATTTAATACCTATCAGATTGATGAATATTAAAAAGATTAATAACATTAATCTTAGTTCCCAGACCAGGGATTGAACCCACAACCCCTGCATTGGAAGGGCAGAGTCTTGACCACTGGACAGACAGGGAAGCCCCCTTTCCACTTGTGCTCTGACAGTAGCCCTGGAACACTCCAGCTCCCCAGCCCCCACAGTCCTGCCCTGAAGCCTGTGCCTACTTTGCTCAATTCTACTTCTTTAGGACTGAATTTTTTGGGGAAAAAGGAAGGAAGAGAAAAGGAAGGTTCTTAAGAGTTTCCTATAGAACATCAAGAACATACAATAGGCGTGCGGTTAGAGATCAGACAAGCAAATCCCTGATTCTGTCAGTCCATTGTCTTACTGCTAAACACTAGGAAACACTGTGCTGGTTTGGGCTATTATAGCTATATGTTATAATTACGTATATATACAATCATGCACATGTAATATATAGTTATAGTATTTAAACTGTTTTTTATTAATTGTATATTTTAAGATTTATATTCATAATGGTTTTCAAAGCAGGAACTGCAAGAAACTCTGATGTGGAAGTACACTCTCATGAGAAGCATAGATTTGACTGCATGAAACTTTAAAACCTCTAGTCACCAAACCCCACAAGGAACAAAAGGAAGGACTAATGACAACAAAGCAAAAATATTTTTTAAGCTTTAACAGAGTTGATATTCTTAATGTGTTGGCCTAGACAGAATGAACAAGGAGCTGACATTTTTTTTCCTATTCATCTAAAAAAGCCAGTGTGTAGGGGCATATATTTTGCATTAGCACTACATAAAGTGGCAAGAATAGGTGCTAGTAGGTAACTGAACCTGAAGAGACTCCTTTCGGAGTCTGTCTTCAGCCTGAAGAGATCAATCAGGGAGCTAGCATTGTATCGCAAATGATAAATCACACAGAAAAGCCAACTTAATACATGCAGTGTACATCCACGAAATGGGCAGAGGATATGAACAGATAATTCCCAAACAAAATCGAATGGTGAGGGAGAGAGGAATAAGTACAAACAGAAGAACAGTAGGGACAATGACACTTGGTGGAGGCCTTGCTTTTGGTCCATGTACAGCCTCTGGGGCATTTCATTCTGGCAATTTTGAGAGTTTTAGGGCTATTTGCACTTCTCTCCAGAAGTGTAATTTGTGGTCTTCCTAAATTACCTGGATGAATTTCTTTAAAATATTTACTTATTTTACTCATTTATTGGCTGTGTTGGGTCTTAGCTGGAGTAAGCGAAATATTCGTTGGGGCATGTGGGATCTTGTGTTGCAGCACCCAGGCTCTCCAGCTGTGGCACCCGGCCTTAGGTGCCTGGCGACATGTGGGTTCTTAGTTCCCCAAACAGGGATCGAGCCCTCATCCCTTGCAATGGGAGTTAGATTTTAACCCAATGGACCACCAGGAAGTCCCTGGATAATTATTTTTTGCAACATGCAGGATCTTAGTTCCCCTAAACAGCGATCACACCTGTATCCCCTGCAGTGGAAGTGTGGTTTCTTAACCACTGGACCACCAGGGGAATCCCCTGAATGAATATGTTTAACCTGGGCCTTAGGGGTTCTCTGGCAGACCTGACGGGGAGGCTATAATTTGAAGCACAGGAAGGAAGCCTGCAGAACCACCTTTGGGGCAGACCCTATTCTCTGAGGAGCTACTTCCTCTTCCCCATGGTTAAAAGTGCACTGTTAAAGGGAGATTAAAATAAGCCAGAAATTTAATTAACAAAGTAATGAGATCATCAGAACCAGCAGATACAATCAAAATAGTACAGATCCACACCCAGCCAGGCCTAAATCAGAAATAGCTAAAGGCATTGCGACTTATCCTGACTTATCCTGAGAAACAGATAAGATAGGAAGGCAGGGGCATTTCTTAATCAGGTTACAAGGCAAGGTGCTTAATGCCTCCAGTCTCAGGCCTTACAACTCTCTTTGACTGCCCTAAAAGGCTGTGCATTCTAATTTACTCATGGGTTTGAACAGCCTCATTTGCAAGTTTTAAGCTGTTTGCAAATTCTCTTAACTTTTCCTTAACCCCTACAAAGTCACATGCAGATTTCAGAACTGTAGAGCCCTTGTATGTTTCCCTAAAAAGTGAGGTTTACCTACCAGTGGTACAAACGGCCCTCTTATTTTAGACTCTGCTCTTGGGGAATAATTATCTGGACCTACACCCTATTTCTCAGAGCATCCAAATGCCAGACCCATAAATGACTTCTGTATGGTGTTAGAAGAATAACTTAGGCATATTACAAATGTTGAGTTTATTTGATCAAAAATCTATTAAAACCAGGTAGCAACAAACCAGAAGTGGTTAGAAGTGCTCCAACTACAGGAGCAGGGGAAAGACTTACAGAAAAAAGGAAAAAGCAAAGCAAAGAAGTTCTTTGATTACAGCTTAAGCGTGATTTGGGACAAGCCTAGCTGGCTGTTTGTGACTGGTTGTCCTGAGGTTTCTATTTCTTAATCACGAGGCATTTATAGTCAGGTTTTGGTTTGCTCATGTAGGCTGTTAAGGTGTTAGAACCACCTCATCTAATGGCCTTCTTGTTTAATTAATCTAACAAGGACCCAGGATATGGGTGTCATGGCATTTTTCAGTCTCTATTACCTGTCTCAGAGATGGCCATCTTAACTGGAAATATCCCAGGCTCTTCTGTGCATAACATCTCTTTAGAATGTTATAAAAAAATTGGTTTGCTACAGTGGGAGGTAATCATATTAAAGTTATGAGCAAGAATAAATGATGTCCCAGAAGACAGCTTTCTTTGAAAGTGGGGTCTGACATTTTGCTAATCTGCAAGCACATTTCAAAGCAGCGGCATATTAAACTACCGTAGAAACGGCTGATTGCAGATATTAGTGATCACATATTTCAATTACAGTTAGGTTTCAATTTAAAAAATCATATCTGTTGGCATGGTACTCCACCTGTAAAAGTGCTGCATTAAATAAATTACATATTTGGTGTTCACCTCTCTGCGTGATAACTATGGTATCTGTTGTGCTCAAAACAGCCAACTCTCTCAGAGAGGAGCTCAGGCTTCATTTGAAACCTTCTAAATCTTACCAGATTATAAGTGAGCAGGTGAAACAACAGAAATGACATTCAAATCAGTTGTTCTGCCCAGGACTTTCTTCTTGGCTTTTTAGAGAAGAAGATTAAAAATTAGCTTTAATTTATTTACAGACTTTAGTCTTTCTTGCATTGTTGTCACACAAGAGACTCTGAAGATCTGTGCTTGGTAATTACCAACATTATCCTCATTTAGTTTCCTTTCAGAATGTGAAAGACAAACTAAGATAGGTGATAGGCGAACCAGACCCACAGGATTTGTTTTACAGAAAAATGAAGTTAAAAATTCACATCTATGATATACAGGGAAGAAATAATATGTCCTCCAGTCACTAACAATATTATGCGGGGTTGCAGTGGCTGAAGTGTCCTATTCAGCTGAGAGGGTCTGTGTCAGAGGGGAGTAAGTTAGTGCCATCTGGCAGGGGGTGTTCAGTTTTCTAGGGAGTTTACCATGTTCCTCTGTGATCAGGATTACAGAATAAAGAAGATGCTCTAAGTGTGTTGATGTCACTAAACTCAAATGCCAACTTTTTCTATAGAGGTAGGTTGGGGTAAGGGTAAGGTTGCTAAGTAAAATACAAGGTGCCCAGGTAAGTCAGAATCAGATAAACACCATTTTTTTTTTTAAGTATAAGTATGTCCCATACCACATTTGGGGCACATTCATACTAAAAAATTGCTTGCTGTTTATCTAAAATTCAAACTGAACTGTGTGTCCTGTGTTTTTTTATCCCTAAATCAGGCAACCAGAGATAGGGGAGTTATGAAGAAAAAGAATCTAAACAATGATTTTTACTTAAAAAGGTAGGAAAGTTAGAGTGGGAAGCATCTTCTTTTAAAACTCAAAAAGAATCCAATAAAGCTAAAGAAACACTCAGGTCAAAACACAATTAAGTTGAGTGGGTGAAGAATGTAAGAAATAAAATAAAACATGGATTCCCCTGGTGGTTCAGTGGTTAAGATTCTGTGCTTTGATGTAGTGGGTGCAGGTTCGATTACAGGGAACTAAGATCCCACATGCCATGCAGCATGGTCAAAAAATGAAAATATATAAATAACAATAAGATGATAAAATATTATTTAAAATAAACTCTTTTTAAAAAGATGCGAAAAAGATAAAAAAAGATAGGAAAACAATGAATATTTTGATTATGAGTTCCTTAAGGGTAGTTTTCTTTTTATTCCAGGCTGCAACATGAGCATTAAGTTGTGTTTTGACTGAATGAATTCTTTCCTTAAAGATATTTCTCTTTCCAGTGCCCTTATGTGTGTGTGTGTGTGTGTGTGTGTGTGTGTGCATGCATGCTCTCAGTCATGTCCGACTCTTTGCGGCCTCATGAACTGCAGCCCACCAGGCTCCTTTGTCCATGGAAGTTTCCAGGCAAGAATACTAGAGTGGGTTGCCATTTCCTACTCCAGGGTACTTACAAGGTTCTTAAAAACCATTGGCTTTCTTTTATAAGGAATTCACGGGCTTCCCTGATAGTTCAGTTTTTAAAGAATCCTCCTGCAATGCAGGAGACCACCGTTCGATTCCTGGGTCAGGAAAATCTGCTGAAGAAGGGGTAGGCTACCCACTCTAGTATTCTTGGGCTTCCTTTGTGGCTCAGCTGGTAAAGAATCTGCCTGCAATGCAGGAGACCTGCATTTGATCCCTGGGTTGGGAAGATCCCCTGAAGAAGGGAAAGGCTACCTACTCCAGTGTTCTGGCCTGAAGAATTCCATGGACTGTATAGTCCATGGGGTCGCAAAGAGTCGGACATGACTGAGTGACTTTCACTTTCACTTTCATGACACTTATCTGTTCCTTAGGGAAAAGATCAAGGAATCTGTGTTCTGAAAAATTCCCCAGAGCCATTAAGTAGTGGTCACCCAGCCCATAGAAGCTCAGGGATGCCAAGTATCTACTTGAGATAAATCTTCTCCTAGGATTACTTTCAAAACACTCGAGTTTTTCCTAGGATGAAAGAGAAAGAATTCAACCAACAAGCTCATCAGAAGAGATCCATCTTGAAAGAAAAAAAATTAGGCAGCAGCATTTCTATAACCCTCTCAGCAAGGAGTGAGGGCCTTTTAAAAGCTAAGCTTTTTAACTGCCCTATTATTGTTTTTGGAATCCTCCTGCTATTGTTTCCCCACAGTGCTTTTCCTTAGGGTTGACAGACAAACCTCTAAAATAAGAAGAATCAGTGGGTCTGCCTGCAGTGACAACTTGGAAGAAGATATTCAGAAGCTAGTCTGAATTGGGGGAGGAGAAATGTTAATATTGCTGCCACCCCAGCCCCAATCCCCTGGTGTGTTTGAGTCTTAAAGTGGTAGGAGAATGGGCTTGATCCCTAGGGCAGGGAGATGGGGATCTATTAAAAATCCACTGAAAATATTTTAAAATTGTACTTATGCATTATTTTCATGAGGAAGTCCATATCCTCTATCATATTTTAAAGAAATCGTAAAGATGGCCATGACTAAAGGTTGGATAGGTAAAAATCAGCCTTGAAGGACAGTGAAAAACACTGCTTGCTCTTGTAAGCAATAAGATGTCATTGTTGCATTTATTTTTCATGGCAGCCATATTGGTTCCTTACCATTTTTCTAATTCTTAAAACAAAAGGTTAATTGCAACTTTAAGTATATTCGAGGCTTATTAACCCTCTTTGAAAATCTTGGTGTTCCATTCGCCTATTCAGATACTGAGTGTAGAGCAGGAAGCAAGAAGATGATGAAAAATTTTACATACTTTACAATTTCATTCAATGTCTGTCCTCTCTGTTTAACTACCTCAGATTAAAAAATTACTGTTTAGAACTTCCCTGTGATGCAGTGGATAAGAGTCCACCTGCCAATGCAGGGACACAGGTTCAATCCCTGGTCCAGGAAGATGCCACATGCCATGCAGCAACTAAGCCCATGAGCCACAATTACTGAGCCCTCATTCTAGGGCCTGCAAGCCGTAACTACTGAGGCTATGTGCTGCAACTACTGAAGTCTGCAAACCCTAGAGCCTGTACTCCTCACCAAGAGGAACCACCTCAATGAGAAGCCCTTGCACCACGACGACGAGTAACCCCCCCGCTTGCTGCAAATAGTGAAAGCCCAAGCACGGCAACGAAGACCCAGCACAGCCAAATAAATTAATTAATTAAAAAATCACTCTTAGTAGATACCAAAGAAAGAGCATCTTCAATATGGCTCCAAAGCTTGGTTTTGGAGTGCCATAGCCTAAGGCAGCTGTGAAGTAGTCATTGTAGAAATAGAATCCTTGTGACACACCTTGCACATGTGATTTTGTCTGAGGACACATCCTCTGTCATAAAAAACATAACACCTACACTCACTAAGAATCTAGGTGGCGTGAGGGAAGTGGGGGTGAACTTCACAAAGTCTAGAGATAACACATTTGTCACATCCCAAGCACTGAAAATAAGTGTTCTTGCACCTCCAAAGTTATTCTTGCAAAATGAGGTGCAATGACAAGTTAACATCTAAGTTACCACTTAGCTGCAGGGGCGTATTTTAAGCTATCATATTTATGAAATTATATTTATAAAAAAAGAAAAGAAACATAACTATAAGGAGAGCTTAAATATCACCATGTATTATGGCAATCTGTAATCAATTAAAGAAATAACTTAGAAATCAGTGACACTCTGTCCCAGTGAAGTAATAATCAGAAATAGATACATTTTGCAATATACTTTCCCCCTTTTAAATAAATATGTATTTCTCTTGCTTAGAAGATTCAACATCAATGCCGTATTTTAAATTAAATGTCACAATCCAGTGTTCTAATTTGCTATTCATTGATATTCATTTGCCTGGAATTTTGGATGCAATTCTACGTGATGTAAGTTGCTTGGGTACTAGTTGTTGCCTAGTTTTGTATTATCCAGAGGGAAAGCGCGGCTGGTCTGATCAAGTCCATTTTTTTCTTTCCTCTCACATACCTTCATCTGACATGTGTACTTCGAGTATAGATGAGCAAAGAACTTGTGACAGCTGCAGGTTTCACTTCCTTCAGGAAGCTCTCTCTAACCACTTGGAGATAAAACACCACTTTTCTCTCTCTGTCACTATAGACTTGTTTAGTGTGCATCTTTCTCAAATTATTATGAACTCTTTTAAGGAACTGCCTTTGTGTCCCTGGATCTGACACACAGTAGGTACTCCCCAAACGTGTGTTCAGTAAATGGGTTGAAGTAAAAGTAAGATAAATGGCAAAGAGGCGGAGGTGTCCAGAAATACCACCAATCTAGTGAGCTAGATACTATAGTGCCCTCCCCCAAAATAATTTCCACCCAGAACCTCAGAATGTGACTTTATTTGAAAATAAAGTCTTTACAGATGTAATCAGTTTAGGATCTCCAGATGAAACTATACTCGATTTGGAGTGGAGACTAAATCCAATGACTAGTGTTTTTATAAGAGATTAGTAGACAGACTGGAGATTGGAGACAGGACACAAGGAAGAGGGCGTCCCTGGTGGCTCAGCGGTAAAAGAAGGCTGCCTGCAATGCAGGAGATGCGGGTTCGATCCCAGGGTTGGGAAGATCCCCAGAAGGAAATAGCAACACACTCCAGTATTCTTGCCTGGGAAATTGTAGGGACAGAGGAGCCTGGCAATAGACAGTCCATAGGGTCACAAGAGTCAGACATGACTTAGCAACTAAACCATCACTACAACATACAGAGAAAATGGCCATGTGGAGACAGGGACAGAGACTGGAGTTATTCAGCCAGAGACCAAAAAACACCAGGAACCACCAGAAGCTGGAAGAATCCAGGAAGGAGTCTCCCCCAAAGGCCTCCAGAAGGAACATGGCCCTGCTGTAACCTAACCTTGACTTTGGACTCCTGGCCTCCAAAATTGAGCAAGGATACTTTTCTGTTGTGTCAAGCCGTCTAGTTTGTGGTCCTTTGTCATGAAAACTAATTCACTACCATGTTGACTGCAGCTGTGACCCTAGATCATTGCAAAGCAACTCTCAGCTCAGTTTCCCATCTCACTTTCAAAGAATTAAGAAAACATATATTAGATGAAATGTGTGCATAGTATCACATGCTGGGTCACACACCTAACTTTATATATGCCATTGCTACAATCAGTTCCCTATTTGACAAATGTGGACATTAACGGTTGAGGGAGTTTAAATAACTGATATCATCAAAAAGTTTTAAGTAATAATATTAGCTAACGTTTGAGTGCTTGGTATATATTAGGCATTGTGCCAGACTCTTTGTATCAATTATCTTATCACATCTTAACAACAAGAGTGTATAGGTAGGTACTCTGAAATTTTTCCCTACTTCAAAGGTGAAGAAACCAAGGCACAGAATATAAACTATGTGCCCGAAGTCTAGTACCTGGCAAAAGCAGGGCTTGAACCCAAGTGGTTCTACAGCCCAGGTGCCTCAGACGTTCGCTGTGTTGCATATGGATGCTGTGTGCTCATCAGCCCACCACTCCTGCCTCTGATTCCAAAGGCGGCCCATGCGCAGACTAACTGCCCTTTAGCATCATGCACACATGATTATATAACCCTGGCCATTTCCAACAGGGTGCTTTTTTTTTTTTGGAAGCCTCTCACCTCCAAAATACACCAAAAGTGCAGAAAAATATGCTTATTTTCTCTGATTCCAGAGCTAATTTTTATAAAACATTTTTGATACACAAAGCAAATCTGATGGTCAAAATATAACCATCTGGGTATCCCCTCAAAAAAAAGAAAAAATAAACAAATATATAATACAATCTTGCATCATTTGTTTTGTTTGCATCCCACTGAGAGAGCAGCAAAGCCACTTTGGTTTGTCACATTGTTTGATCATAGTCAGTGTTCTGCTCTTTTACATACTGGCAGTTCTGAAGGCATCTTTTCATGTGTCACAATTACACAACTGTAACTGGTGAAACACCATAGCTTGGTAAATGCTCACCATCCTGGTTTAACAACTCATCTTACACCCCCCACACACACCCCCACTTTGCTGGAATTTTATCAGTTTTTCTACACATGTAGGACAATAGGCAGAGAGTGGAGGCCCAAAGGATCCTGTGATACAATGGGAGTAAGAACCTTCAGTTGGCATAAATGTCAAACCATATCCTTCCTGAATAATCAAGCATGTCAGTGTCTATTACTTTCTACTTCTTGGCATGTTTCTTGCACAAATGCCAAGTTTCATATGATGCATTTTCTAGGTGGGTAATTTTTAAAGGTCTTTTTTTTCCCCTATGTTTACTTTTTAGAGTAATGGTGCCTGTTAGATTATTCATTTAAATATATTATAACACATGTTAGAAATTCAAATTATTTAAACAACAGGCCAAAGTGAGCAAAATTGTGAAGCAAATTACAAATCTACCTTCTCCAGTCTTCATAGCTGCTATAAACACTGCTGCATTAGCACACCTGATCCAAGCAAGATCAATCACAATCTCTCCCTTGTATGTTTCTCTCCTGAAAGAGATGATGGGTTCAGAGATGGGCTTCTGAACCTAGATCAGCCAGTTTGATTCCTGCCATGATAGTCTTGAAAATGTACCTAAAAAGACACTGATTACTTTCTGTATGACAGAAACAGAGAGCAGGTAAATGTGGAACTATTGGTACATTTTGCACTGAGGAGAAACCAAAGTGGTTTGGTAATGAGAGCTCAGTGAGACAGACAACCAGAGGAAGAGAGAATCAAGGAGCAGAAAGAAATATTTTATAGATTCCCCCAGTGTTCCTGCATTCTGTTGCTGACTGTGTTACCTATTGTTATGTAACACGTTATCTCAAAACCAAGTGATTTAACACAACAGCATGTATTACCCCACAATTTTTGCGGGTCAGGAATCTAGACATGGCTTAATTGGACCCTCCAATCTCAGGGTCTCTCACAAGGTTACAGTCAAGGCGCTGACCAAGGCTGTGGCTTCATCTGAATTCTCACCTCGGGAAGGATATTTTCCAAGCGTTCACATGGTTGTCGGCCGGATTCAGTTCCTTGCAGGCTGTTACAATCAAGAATCTGAATTCCTCTAAATTGTGGACAGAGGCTGTCCTCAACTCCTTGCTATGTAAGCTTTCCAGAGGGCAGCTCACATCACAGCATCTGCCTTCATCAGAGTGGAAGGAGTAAGAACAAGGTGGAAGCTACAGAATTTTATAACTTGGTCTTAGAAGAGACATCCCATCACTTTGCTGTACTCTATTTGTTAGAAGCCACTATTTCTAGTCTACACTCATGGGGAGGAGATAATACACAGTGTAAATACCAGAAGTCAGGGATCATTGAGACCATTTTAAAAGCACCCTAAAACACTGATGTATCTTAGCTCTTAGGTACCATGAAATAATCCCAGTTACTCTGCAACGAAGCTTCATTTTTTGCTTAAACTAACCAAAATTTGGTTTCTATTATTTATAGCCCAAACTTCTTTTTTTTCTGCCAGTTTTTTTGAGAAGTAATTGGCATACAGCACTGTATAAGTTTAAGATGTACAACGCAATGATTTGACTTACATACAGTACAAAATGATTACCACAAAAAGTTAGTGAACATCCATCACCTCATACAGATACAAAAGAAAAGAAAAACATTCTCTTTGTGATGAGAACTCTTAGGATTTACTCTCTTAACAACTTTCATATATAATATACAGGAGTACTAATTCTATTAATCATGTTGTACATTACATCCCTATTTATTTTATATCTGGAGATGTGTAGCTTTTGACTGCCTTTATCCAGTTTTTTCTCCCCCACCATCGTCTCTGGTAACCATAAGTCTGATCTCTTGGTTTTTTGTTTTTTTTTTACATTTTTATAAAAATTTTAATTTTTTTCTGTTTTCCGGCCACACTGTGTAGCATGCAGGCTGTTAGTTCCCTGACCAGGGATTGAACGTTTGTCTCCTGCAAAGAAAGTTCAGCAACTTAAGCACTGGACCATCAGGGAAGGTCCTCTGATCTCTTTTTCTACAAATCTGTTTATTTGCTTTTTGAAGTACAATCAACCTACAACACTGTGTTAGTCCAACACACCACACACACACACACACACACACACACACACAAACATCTAACAGATAATTTAATAGTGATAAAGGCTGAGACATGAGAAAATTATTAAAGACTCTTACCAATAGGAAAATCAATACAAGAAAATAAAAACTCTGAAAGCTTCAAGTAGTCAGTGAGTATATGATTTATTATTAGTGGCCTTTTTTTTCTAACCCTTAAATGAAGGAAATTTATTTATTTATTTATTTGCTTTTGCTTTTTGAAACATCTTAGTTTTCTCTCATCATATTGTAAAATGGAAAGACAAACAAAAATTTGTATAACACTGTGACTCATTTGAATATTTCATCTTCAGATTATGGGATATAGTTTTGTGTTCATTATAAAAACTGAAAAAAAATTTGTGAAAACCCCTTATCTTGGGGTTACTACCTCAGTCTGTAGAAAGTAGAGCAGCTTTTCAAAAAAAACCCTTTAGCAAAAAGTCCCCTCTCTGGTTTTTCCTGCGAACATCAACCTCAAGCATTCACTTCCTTCCATATTATTTATACATGTAACCTCAAAATTTCATCTAAGAAGTCACAGCAGATATAAGAAAGATCAAAAATATCAGCCATCTGTAGACCAGACCTGACAAGCTTCATGGTGGAGATGAAAACCTCTCATGTCAATGAACTAAAAAAGGGCTATTGTATCCACCAGAAGCTGGACTGCTGATCTTCTGGGTCTCACCACCCAATCAGGAATTCTATAAATGTGCACCTCAACCACATAAACATTTTCTTTCCATTTTCTGGATTGGAGTTTATCTTTGCTGTGCAGAATCAATTTAGCTTTGGACAGAAAAATTTGCAAGAAATGAAAGAAGCAGGTTTTAAAAGCAAACAAAAAGATATAATGGGCGTAATTTCCCAAACATGCCTGAGCAGGACCATGTGTTGGATTTTATTTAAGAAAGCAAAGCAATCCCCAAGGGATTACTTGAGTTGGTTTCTTATTTTGGTCACGATTTCTTGTGTCTATTGGTTCTGTCAATTGAAATAGAGCTTGCAGGATACAATGATACTATAAACCATGTCCAAAAACCCTGGGAATTAGAAAAAGAAATTTGATGCCCAATAAGGGTTAGAGGGTCAGGAGAATGTGGTAAATAAAAATCACCCTACCCAGGAGCCCCAGAGGGCTTTTTTTTTTTTTTCCTAAGTCTTTTAAAAAATACATATTTATCTATTTATTTGACTGCACCAGGTCTTAGTTACAACACACAGGCTCCAGAGCCCATAGGGCTCACGAGTTGTGGTGCTCAGGCTTAGCTGCCCTGTGACATGTGGAACCTTAGTCCCCTGACCAGGGATCAAACCAGTGTCCCTTGTATTGGAAGGCAGATTCTTAACCTCT
Organism: Cervus canadensis; assembly: GCF_019320065.1. Taxonomy (NCBI): domain Eukaryota; kingdom Metazoa; phylum Chordata; class Mammalia; order Artiodactyla; family Cervidae; genus Cervus; species Cervus canadensis. The sequence goes on along the minus strand of NC_057410.1, from coordinate 33,531,171 downwards.
GGCTTTTGACAATTAAAAAACCAGTAGAAAAAAAGAAAAAGGACACAGGCTCCCACTGAAGAAATGACATAACGTTTCTTCTCCACTCAGTCAATGAGCTTTCCAAGTAACATACATAAGTAAAAAAAATCCTTCTTAAAAATCAAACATTTTCTGTACTGCCTGTGTTGCATAGCATGTAAGTATTGGAGAGGCTCAATTGGTTGATCCTACTGATATTTTTCCAACAGAGCATCCCCCACCTCTTCCAGATTGGCACATCTTCTTTAAGTATGTGGTGCCCTGCCTCACTGATAACACCAGATGGGCCAGTCAATCTCAGTCTTGACTCTACGTTAGAATCATCTGGAAAAGCACTGGCAAAAATAATCCCAATATCCAATATGCCCCCTGGACCAATATCAGCAGAATCTCTGTGATGGGATTCAGGCATTTATATTTTTAAAAAATTCCCCAGTGACTATAATGTGTAGCCAAAATTGAGAAACCACTGGTAGGTACCATTTTGGTATATTACTGATAATCGTGATCCTAACTGAGGAAAGCCGCTGAACTGCTAGGGGGGTTAAGAAATCATGTTATGCCAATTATATCTCAAATTTTTAAATTTAAATAAAGGCAAAAAAATCATTTTTTTTCCCTTGAAATACAATGTCCACTCACTAATTTAAGGCAATAATGCAAACTTATTGACTCCTTGCTATTTTCTTTCAGGGAACACATCCCACAAAATTCCACAAATTGCAGTAAACGTGTCCTTCTCTGTTCGGGAAGACTATCCCATCAGGTTCGTTGAAGAAAAATGATGGTGCTGCTTTTGATACAGTACCAAAGAGAACATTCTAAGAAAAGCATAAATTCATAATTGAGGTAAAAGCACTTATAACACAGGGACTTTCCTTGTAGTCCAGTGTTTAAGACACTGCACTTTCATTGCATGGGCTCAGGTTTGATCCCTAGTTGGGGAACTAAGATTCCATATGCCTCACTTTATGGCAAAAGGAAAAAAAAAAAGACATGAATGTGAGAATTTGCACCATGAAGTTGACCCTAACAAAGTAATAGAATACTGAAGTCTGGAAGGAAACTTTTAAGATGTAGAATCAATATTGATCCAAGCCTACAGAAAACCAGGGCCAGAGATAAGTAATTAGTCTAATGTTTTACTGCTCTTGAGGAGCATTATAAAATTCACTCTTCTCACTCCTAGTTCAGTGATTGTGTTTTAAATGTATACGAAGCATTTCGTTTCCTACCTCACCCATAGTAAATGCTCAATAAATTGTAGCAATTGGCAGAAGTAATGGTGGTGGTAGGGATCACATTGCTAATAACGTCCTCAAACTGTTTTAAAATACTTCACAAATGAAAACAACTGTTTTTTTGGTGGATGACATCTCACTTATTTGAAACATGGGAAATAATAAAATAATAATAAGTAGGGAGGAGTAAAAAAGGTTTTTATGAGAGCTGCAATGAAAACTTAAAATAACCTTTTACTATTTAATGACTCATTGGTTGAACATTTTGTGCAATTAATTATAAAGTATGTATAACCTGATCTGACTTTATCCTTTATCTGGAAGATCCTAGAGGATCGTTTGTCTGATGAAAATATGTTACCTATTTGCATATATATTAGAGAGTTAAAAGTACTTTTATATATTAATTTAATTCTCACACAAAGCAAGTATTGGTATTATTACCACTTCTTTACACTTAAAAAACGTAAGCTCAGGGAATGAGAAGGACTAAGTTAAGGTGACTCTGCTAATAAGTGGCAGGGCTAGTATTTCACTGCAGGTTTTCTACCTTTGAGTCCTTCATTAGGTTACATACTTGGACAGAGTCACTACCGCCTTTTGAATAATTGACTTTCCAGAGCCACTGTGTAATGCTTTGTCCTTGGCTTTCATTGAGCAGAATGTATACCACGTCTTCTAAAAAACTTGCTTTAAAAAAAAAAAATAGTACCTCATTATGTTGCTCAGTCTTATTTAAAGGTCTTGGAAACAAGTTCTTTTGAGAATTCAGAGGCAGAAAAGTATCTATATCATCCAGCAAGCTGGGAACTTCCTTTGTTTAGATGAGGTGTTTTCTTTCCATTGAATGTCTCTCTGCCTTGGCTTCTAAGACACCCAGAGCAAAGTTTTATACTTGACCATTCCAAATTTTCTCAATCCATATTTATATGACATACCATCTCCCCTGCCTTCCCCTTATTCTCAAGACTACCACCTCATTTATACATGACTTCTGCTTTCTAGTGTTTGTCAATGATTCAATTTTATTGTATGGATCATGGTAGACATCCATAGTGTTAACTACATGAAGAATATTTCCCTCTTTTGTGATAATATAATTTCAATACTTCTTGCTTATTGTCTTTACCCCAGTCTCAGTCCTTGTGGCTTAGAGGGAATTCGTTCTAGGTTTTTAGAGCCACGGGTGGAAACATAACCCAGACCAGGCCATTCACTGTGCTCTATTGCCCTGGCCTCAGTAATTGGATCAAGAACGAAGCCATGACATGACACAAATCAGGCCTATTAGAGCACATTCAAATGTTTTTATGGGCATCACTGAAAAGGAGGTGTTGATTTTCCAGTAGAATGGCCAACAGAATGGGATGAAAAAACCAGAGCTTCTGACCCCATCTTATTCCTCAGTAGACTACCTGAGAATGGGGCCAGCCCAAAGGAAAGTAGATCTGAGATATGAAGATAGGGAGGCCAAGGCCAGTTGACCTCTTTGAATTCTTGTGTTAGATGTGGGCTCTACCTCAAGACTTCAGCTACGTGGGCCAATAAATTCCCTTTTATGCTTAAAGCATAGGAGTTGGGGTTTTGGGGATCATGCAATCCAATGTGCGTTGACAAATATAGTGATTTTTTTTTTTTTTTACCACCACAAATTCTAGTTGAAAGCAGGCGAGACACAAATCAAGATAAATACACACTATGTGCAAGGTTTTATCCTTAATATCACAATTAACCAAGACAAGTTTTTGATTATCTGGTGGTTATATTGGTCATCAACCTTTGTTTACAAGGCCCAAAATAAAGCAGTGTTACAGTATGTGCTTTCTTTGGTTATTATTATGATTATTATTATTTTGGTCTGTGCTGGGTCTTTGTTGCTGCGTGCAGGCTTTCTCTAATTATGATGGATGGGGACGACTCTCTAGTTGTGGGGCATGGTCTTCTCTTGTTGCAGAGCATGAGCCCGAGGAGCCCCAGGCTTCAGTAGTTGTGGCGCGTGGGGTTAGTTGCCCTGCTGCATGAGGAATCCTCCCAGTTCAGGGGTTGAACCTGAGTCCTCTGCACTGGCAGGCGGATTCTTAACCACTGGACCACCAGGGAAGTCCCTCTTAGCTTGGTTTTTGCTAATTAGGTAGAACATAGCAAAATGTGAAACATGCTCATTTTTTTCCACTTTGGTAATAGTCAATAGAGTAGTTTTAAATTTCAAACATGATCTATTTCTATGAATATTGTACCCTTTTAAGATGAAGATGTTTCAGTTCTTATAGCTCCAAGATACTCAAGTTAAATTCAAAAGGCTCTTCTGGGCCAGTTATATCAGTGTTTGACTTTCCTGCTGACTTACTTCTGTCTGAATATTTCTGATTTCTTTAAAAATAATGTTAAATGCATGATTCATTCCAGTTTAGCTTTCTTTGGTCTTTCATTGTGGATTGTTTGTTTCTATTATTCAGATGTAGTTCCTCAAGATTAGGCATCATCTCATCCCTGACTTTTCTTGTCAAAGGTGTGGAGTATGACAAAGTCTCGTGTGTGTGTGTGTGTGTGTTTGTAAAATAGAACTGGTTTTATTTCTTTTAGCTATACCTCCTATTATGAACTGAATGTTTCTGTCTCTCCTCTGCCTCCCCTGCCCTCCCCTGTGGCCCACTTCCAATTCATATCTTGAAGAGCTAACTCCCAATGTGATAATATTTGGAGATGTGGATTGTGGGACCTTTGTAGGCAAATCTGGGATAAGAGATGACAGAGTAGAAGGATGTGTGCTCATCTTCTCCTGCGAGAACACCCAAATTGCAACTAGCTGTTGAACAACCATCAGTAGGAGAATGCTGGAACCCACCAAAAAAAGATACCCCATGACCAAGGGCAAAGGAGAAGCCACAATGAGATGGTAGGAGAGGCACAGTTATGTTTAAAATCAAACCTCATATCCGCCAGAGACGCTTGGAGGGCACAAACAAAACCTCGTGTGCTCCAGGACCCAGGGAAAGGAGCAGTGACCCCCACAAGAGACTGAGCCCGACTGCCTTTTAAGTGTTGAGGCAGAGCATGAGTCAGCAGTGTCCTACAGGGAGGACAGAGGCTCTGGCAACAGCAGTCCTGGGAGGCACCTACAAAGGTCTGTCTAGTCAAAGCTCTGGTTTTTCCAGTAGTCATGTATGGATGTGAGAGCTGGACAGTAAAAAAGGCCGAGCACCAAAGAACTGATGCCTTTGAACTGTGGTGCTGGAGAAGACTCCTGAGAGTCCCTTGGACAGCAAGGAGATCAAACCAGTCCATCCTAGAGGAAATCAACCATGAATATTCATTGGAAGGACTGATGCTGAAGCTGAAGCTCCAATACTTTGGCCTCCAGATGCAGAGGCAGGAGGAGAAAGGGGTGACAGAGGATGGCATCACCGACTCAATGGACATGAGTTTGAGCAAACTCCAGGAGATGGTGAAGGACAGGGAAGCCTGGTGTGCTGCAGTCCATGAGGTCGCAAAGAGTCAGCCATGACTGAGCAGCTGAACAATGGCCTTTGGGAGGTAACTGGAGTTAGAGTGGATCACGAGTGTAAGGCCCTAATGATAAGATTAGTGGCTTTAGATGAAGAAGAGAGAGACAACTCTCTGCAACATAATGACACAGCAAGAGAGGCAGCTTTGCAAACCAGGAAAAGAACTGTCACCAGCGGACACCTTGAGCTTGGACTTACCAGTCTGTAGAACTGGGAGAAATAAATTTCTGTTTTTTAAGCTACCAAGTCTCTGGTACCTGGTCATGGCAAGCCCAAGTTGACTAAGACGCCTCCTATGGACGTTTCCAGTCTGGCCTCAAATATATTGCAATCTGCACTTTTTTTTTCTTTTATATACTAAATTTGGTAGTTTGGGGGGGGGGGAAGTCTACTAAAATTAAACTTGTGAAGTTGTATTTTACCTCTATGATGGAAAAGAGATTTCCTATTAAAAGGCAAATCTTCTCTTTGAAAAGTTTGAATAGAAGGGCTCTTTAAAAAGAATTACAATTGTTTAAATATAGGTGGCTGGAGACACGAAATTCTCAGGAAAGTTTTTGGTTTTTATCCCATAGTATTTTTATGTGAAGATGAATTGAATTCATTTTAATTCATGTACAACTCTGAAGTTCCCCCCCCCCTTGTTTTTTTCCCCCCTTTGATGAACATACAAACAAACACATACATAGTCTTAGTATTATTTCCATTCTTTATCTTATCTATTTTTTTCTGGAGGCAGTGTTGTGTGGTGAAAGAACACTGGTTTCAGAATTCAAAGACCTGTTTTCATTCTGTTTTATCACCTGAGATGGTTCGAGCAAATCATTTCATTTTTCCTTTGTTTTCTTATCAATAAAATGAGACCAGCTTCCCTGGTGGCTCAGTGGTAAAGAATCTGCCTGCAGGCAACATGCGTTCAATCCTTGAGTCAGGAAGGTCCCCTGGAGAAGGAAATGGCAACCCACTCCAGTATCCTTGCCTGGGAAATCCCATGGACAGAGGAGCCTGATGGGCTACAGTCCATGGGGTCACAAAGAGTCTGGCACGACTAAGGGACTGAACAGCAACAAAATGAGATCATTAATACCTGAAAAGGGCTTTCCTGGTGGCTCAGATGCTAAAGAAACTGCCTTCAATGCAGGAGACCCAGATTCATTCCCTAGGTCTGGAAGATCCCTTGGAGGAGGGCATGGCAGCTCACTCTAGTATTCTTGCCTGGAGAATTCTATGGATGGAGGAGCCTGGCGGGCTCCATGGAGTCTCAAAGACTCAGACAGGACTGAGCAACTAATACTTTCAATACCTGAAATATTTAGTTCCTGGGATTTCTGTAAGGATTCCATGAGTAATGCTAGTAACCGTAATTTTCCTCAACAAACATAACTAACCAAGTTTACTAAGTGTTTGCCATGTGCCATGCATGATGCAAGGCTCTGGGAACAGATTGCTAGCAAATAGAAGTTTTTAAGCAATTATTTTAAGTAACACATTGTTTTGGTCAAGAATCTCATAGACTGATAAGAGAAAGCAGACAAATTAACATGTAAATGCAAGGCTTGTAATGCACTCTCTTGGAGTACTTAGTCTTTCTAGCTTTATCAAGGCTTGTGTCTTTATTATTATCTATGTCCTTCTTCTCCTTTTAAAGTCTCTTTTCCTTGCAAGGTTATGGACTCCATGAGGGCATTGTCTGTCTTTGTTAGCTGCTCTATCTGTGGTGCTCTCGGCATAATTATTTAGGAACTGGGAGATAATAAAATCTGGGGAGTCCACTTTAGAAATCCAGGGTGATATTATTTCCAAAAAGCCTTTCAACATTAAATGATATTTGCAATTTAATCCTGAAAGGAGAGGCAAACCATCCGTTCTTGCACCACAAACAGCGAGCTTTGCCTGCTTTTCATTCTTTGCAAATCAGTTAACTACATATCATCTCTATCAACCTGACCCGACTTTTCTTCGGCCCTGATTTTACATGCGTAAATAATAAAGTCAGGTACCAGTTTTCATCCTCTCAGACTAAATTGCATTAAACTAACAACAACAATGAAAAAGAAAAGCAAAATTGATCGGCTTCATTTCCTGGGTACAGGAGGATGCTCCGAAGAAATAATAGCCTTAAGTATTTCACGGTTAGACTCTTTCCACACATTTCTGGTTTCAAGCTGCAGCTGTGCCCGGGTTGTCCTTGCAGTAAATATATCACCAGGGTGCGTAATCTTGTTCTGTAACCTCCTGCAAATCCCAGGGATGTGCAGAATTCATCAGCTCCAAGGTATGTGAGGCTGGAGTTTGAAGAGAAAATCCCCTCTCTCTTACAATTCCAAACATATTAACGAAATGCCCTGAGCAGGGATTTTTACTGATATGTTCCCTTTACTGTAGTGAACTTTAATGTGTCTTTAATTTTTTTACCAAGAGGAGTTTGCTGAAACTGGGTCCTGAAGGAACACAGAATTTTGACTAGTATCTGCCATTAATTTATTCTGCTTTCTAAAACCTGATCCCCAGAAAAGAGATCCACTGGAAATCATAATCGAAAACAGTGAATTCTGGTTGGGTTGAGATTCTGTTTTGAAAAGAGATGCATTTACACTTATCTTTATTGTGCTGTACAAATTACAGAGTAAAATCAGAAGGATGTTCATAATTTGGAAAAAAAATCTCAGGGATTCTCCAAGTTTATGGATTTTTGAAGGCAAGGTTGATGGGAGAATGTTGTTTTAAAACAAACAAGCTCTTTGGCTCTGAAAATCAGCTCAACAGTAAAAAGCTGAGTTTTTCTAGCTATTCTGACCTTATTTGAGAAGATTATATTGCTTCGTCAGGTCAGAACTTGTGTCAGAGAGCCAAGTGTCAACTTTCCACTTAAATATTAGGCAGGCAGGAGTCAGTGTGTCTGGTTGGACAGGGCACTCTCTGCTCTTGACTTGCAGAATTACACTTTCTTTGCTGCAGAAACAGGTTTCCATGAGATCTCTGAATGGCACTGATGTGTAGGAAAGAAACCTTTATCTCATTATTTCCCCCCAAGCAGCAGATGCCTCTATGATAATAGGAAAATAAGAATATTATTGAATTTTCCTAATGGCGTCAACTTACTACCCTCAAGTCTGGTATTTTTCAAAGCCCATTAAAGGCTGGAACTCCATGTCTCTTTCAGAAGCCCTGTCTCATTCTCCAAAAACACAAAGGAGATCTACTATTGTGTACAATAGAATGACATGTCTCCAAAAGGTTTGAATAATCATTTATTATTGAAGATTAATCTAATTTCATCACATTATAACTTTCCTTAAGAGCAATTTATGCTATCTATGAGAGAGAAAGAGAGGGAGAGAGAGAAAATAGGATGGAAAAATTACTAAAATCTCTCAACTGTATAAGTTTGTTGGGGTAATTTGATCTTTTCCTCTGGGGCACAAAGGGAATAGTGTTTACTGAGACTAATGTTATCAAGATGGTGAAAATTCACCCTTGATCTATAGGCTTTGAAATGCTAAATGTAAATATCTAATGCTCACTTCTGTTACTCCGTTACTAAGGAAAGACTACAGTCGCTGCCTCCTTCCCCACTAACACTCCTTTCTCAGCATATATCCTCTGCCACACAAAGTATATTTGAAATTTATAATCAAATTACAGGCAGCTGGAGAGCCCAGCCACTGAAGAAAATTGTTTTCCATAAGTCATCTTCGTGATTTGCAAATGCTGGAAAAGCAATGCTAAAACTGTAATTTTTAATGACAGCTCACCATTGAAAGCATTTAATTTAGGAGCAACATACATAATCCGAAATCCTATACCTGGCATGTTTGATTTGGCTATCTTTTTGAAAAGATCCATTTTCTTTTATACTCAACTCTTAATTCATATCATGAGAAGAACTGGAATCAGTAAAACCTAGTTTCAGTGGAATAGTTCTGAAAATGCTTACAAACTGATGTTACCCTTTAATTCACTTAAAAAAAATTGAATAGGTTCAGAAATGTTGGTATGAATTCAACTTACCATATGTCCACTTAATGATAATTCAGAAACAACAAGGAACAGACCTCCCACAGACAACTCTTTATTACTAGATTTCTTCAAAGCATGGGCTTAGAATACAATGTGTTTTGAGCTTGAGAATGGAGAAGTTGGCCTCAATAGACTAGTTAAATGAATTTAATTGGTTCCTTGCATAGTTACCCAGGGAGACCTTTTTACAATATATGCAATGAATTGTAGCCTTTTATCCATTTGTATTCAAAAGCATTATACATCCAATATTAGAAAACATGGAATGAAAGGGTTATAATGGCAAGTAGAAGTGGTGAAATCTATCATGTAAAATTTTTACAGTACAAAAGAATCCTGACTCTGGAGAGAAATGTCTGGACTCAAGTTTGGCAAATTAAGTTTCAGCATCTTAATTTCTAATATGGTGATATAATAATTGTTTCTTTTGATTCCTGTAAGAATTAAAATAGATGGTATATAAAAATGGTGATTTACAGGGCCCTAGACAAAGGTCCGTCTGGTCAAGGCTATGGTTTTTCCAGTGGTCATGTATGGATGTGAGAGTTGGACTGTGAAGAAAGCTGAGTGCCGAAAAATTGATGCTTTTGAACTGTGGTGTTGGAGAAGACTCTTGAGAGTCCCTTGGACTGCACGGAGATCCAACCAGTCCATCCTAAAGGAGATCAGTCCTGGGTGTTCATTGGAAGGACTGATGCTGAAGCTGAAACTCCAATACTTTGGCCACCTCATGTGAAGAGTTGACTCATTGGAAAAGACCCTGATGCTGGGAGGGATTGGGGGCAGGAGGAGAAGGGGACGACAGAGGATGAGATGGCTGGATGGCATCACCGACTCGATGCATGAGTTTGAGTAAACTCCGGGAGTTGGTGATGGGCAGGGAGGCCTGGCGTGCTGCGATTCATGGGGTCGCAAAGAGTCGAACACGACTGAGCAACTGAACTGAACTGAACTGAACTGAGACAAATAGGCTGGAGTTCTAGATGTGAGCAGCAAACAACTGAACGGCAGTGTAGAGAGTAACTTAGATTTATTGAACATTTACTCTGTGCCAAGCACCAGGCTAGGCACTTCCCTCCCAAGATCAGATTTAATACTTAAAAAGGAAGATGTTATCTCTGTTTTAGAAGCAAGGCTCAAGGACTTCCCTGGTGGTCCAGTGGTTTAGAAGCCACCTTCCAACATAGAGGACTTGGGTTTGATCCTTGGTCAGGGAACTAAGATCCCACATGCCACTGGGCAACCACTGAGTAATGAACAACCCACGTGCTGTAATGAAGACCCAGTGCAGCAGAAAAAAAGAAAAAAGAAATGAGGCTAAGAGAAAAATCTGTTGTGAGTGAAGCTAAACATTAAAACTCATGTCTTTTTAATACCAAGGATGGTCTGGCTCAACACCATGTTGATGCATGCTATTCCATGTTCCCCCTAACATTAAATAACCCTCTGTCCCCATTTACCTCTCCAATAGGCTCACCTTCTCCATGACCCTCACACCATTGCTGAAAGGGAGGGAAGGCACAGAGCCAGAAACATCCAGAAGCCACCAAATTTTCTGATATATTCCCAATCCACCATCTCAAAGTTCTGTACTGAGGGAAGAATGAAAAAAGCAAAACACAGTCTTACAAACAATGGTGACAGTACATTGCAGTCTCTTATTGAATGTCACTGACCTCATCAATTTGACCAATTTAAGGTGAACCAATGGTTGGATGCATCAGTATCAAGGGTGAATAGCCTGAATACTCAGATTAAAACTCAAATTGGTTTTGAAATTCAGAATTATTTTGATATTGGCTATTTTCACGGTTAATGGTATTGAAAGACCTCACTGCATAAATGCTTTGACCTCAGAAATCTGGTGAGATAGAGGAGATTGCCTTTATGTTCTTATTCTTTCAAGCTGTCTGATGGAGAAAGTGGATGGATGATTGACCTCTGCTATAGAGGACATTCCCGCAAGAAAACAGTCATTAGACTCTTCATATAGCTTTTTCAACTAGGCAGCCAAGTTTATCAAAGATTATTATGTTTTCCTTTGAATCTTCGGGAGGCCACTGTATAAAGCCTGGTCTATTTGGGAAACATTTTACAAGGAGCTTACTCTAGGAGGCTTTCTTGGGGAGAGAAGATGGCCAGGGGTCAGTTTTGGCAGGATATTTTCAGCCCATAGATTAGGTTGTTTATAAGCCCACAAACACATTCCCTTCTGTTAAATAGAGTGAAACAAACTTACATCACTCCCCATAACATTTTCTAACATATAATGTTTCTTTCTTTGACATACAAACTATTTTGTAGGATGGCACACATCCAGCAGGAATTGCAAAATTCAAGCAATTTACTCAGATCTTCTAACCCCAAAATGTTTTAATATTCATTTCATTAAACTATTTTGCAAATGGCCAGATAATTTGAATTTTCAGGAGACCACTGTTTTTCGCAGTGGTTTTGCAGCTTTCATCCTAAAAACTTTCATCCTAAAAATATTATTTAGATGGTGCTTCAACTTAGGCCTGGGTAAGTGGTATTATAATTCTTTTTTTTTTTTTTAACAACATCTTGTTTTCAGTAAAAGAGATCAGGAACTTGGTGATAATGGATTGTGAAAACAAAGACTCAGCAACAAGAAAAACTACCCAATAGTGCCTTTATCCTAGTTTCTCTTGGCTCAAAACATCTTTAAAAGTGGCAAGCATTTCCCCAGGGGGATCATCCAACCAATAGCTTGAAAAAAAAACTGTTTTTTAGAAGCCTTTGGTTGTGAGAATGAATTGAGGTGATTACTAGGGTGCTTGTTTGGCCAGAGTCTTTGTTCCATTAATAAAATGGCAGCAGTGACTATGGAAGAAAAACACATTTTAATAAAAGGAAAGCAACTCAAAAACACAATGCGCTGGCTCTAGTGGTCCTTAGGTTCTGGTAAATTAGGGCAATTGTCCCCAGTGCCCATGTATAGGGTGTGTGTGTGGTGCAGGCACGTGTGTGGGGGAGGGGCTATACTGCAGCTGGGTATCTGGAGGAGAAAAATCTCTCCAGCTGTTGCTGAACAGGAGTGGGGTCTGATTCATACATAATGCAGGCAGTCAGTTATGCATGCCCACGCATATTATCAGACATATATGTCGCAGAGGGAACAAATAGCCATTTTCAACCTCGAGTCCTTCTAGGGAGGATAGAATGAAAGGCCCTTTTGTTCTCTTGCGCACTGCGAAGGTGGGTGTGCAACCCAGCCTGCAACTAGGGCCTGGAGAGAAACCCTGCTCCTTTGGGGGCCCCTTTGGCCAGGCTGGAGTGGAAATGGTTTGAAGCCTATGTTAATAAAGTATATATCTGATTATCAACTCACTTCCAAGGGAGGCATAAGCTCACTTCTTAATTTCTCTTAGAATTTCGTGCGCAATGCCATCAGAAAAATGTATCTTAAGCTTTTTCATCACCTACTATTTCTATTCAATCTCCTTCAGTCATCATCATCAAGAAGAAATTAATTTCCGGCTTAAGTGAGGCAAGTTTTAGCTTCCCCAATGAACCAGATTTTACTTCCTGCTTTATCTTTTCCATCCCTTTCTTTTGGGTTGGGCGCACACACACACACACACATTCTGTCATGATAAGGTTATAATCTTAGAGCTGCTTTCCAAGCTAAACCTGCCTCCCCTCTTTCACTGAACTGACAAATTGTACGGTGATATGTTTCAGAGATATCTAAAAAAGTCAAAATGCTACTCTGCGTACAAATTTATGGAGCTTGTTAAGTTGTGAGTACGTATAATGAATCTATATGGTGATATTTATTAGCTTCCTTGCCCCCTTTCCCTTTTTCTAGAATCTTTACTCTCTTCTTACTGCTTCTATCCACAGGGTATAGTAAAGACAAACATATTACATTGTAATTCTGATCCCAGGTCAGAGGTGACTGGTTTGGGGTTGGCTAATGAAGTGGGATATTTTCTTCCCCTTGGGACAAAGAAAATAAGCTGGTCTTTCTACTCAGAGCTGTAAAGTTCCAAAAATGTTGGCTATAATGTTTTCCACATGTGGCAAAGAGAAAGTGAATTCTTAAAGTTTTGTTGTCCGTGGTTGCAATTTTTCTCTGAGATCAAGTAATATCTTTTCTTGGATTCCATGAAACATCTCAGTATCCTCATTCATAATAAATTATCATCTAAGCTAGTTTGAATTGAGTCTCTGTCCCTTGCTGGGAAAAGAGTCCCAAGTATTACAGTAGCTATCTTTCAAAAGAAAGCCAAACTTTGCTCCTGGTGTGGGTCTGAGTTCCTCACTGAGAAGAGAGGCAGCACCTTACTTAAAGAAAAGACAGCAGGATTTAGTGCTAAAGCTTATTTTAAATTCTTGTTTTGTCTTTTGTCTAGCTCTGTGCCTTGGGTAAATCACTTAAGTTCTCTGATAATATTATCTCCCTTGCAGTATTTTTTTTTAGGTTTAGAAATAGCGCATGTAAAGTAGTAGGTCTATAATTGGTATCCAATGAATGGTAACTATGCTCTAAAAATAACTATTGCAATTACTTAAAAAGAATTCTTAAAAGTGTAAAACTGCAAAATAGACTTTGTTTATTCAGCTCACATTTTTCTTCTTTGCTTCTTCCCCCTTGCCTCCTTGCAATAAGGAGTTCATGATCTGAACTTGAGAGTCCTCGGACTGCAAGGAGATCAAACCAGTCAATTCTAAAGGAAATCAGTCCTGAATATTCATTGGAAAGACTGATGCTGAAGCTGAAACTCCAATACTTTGGCCACCTGATGCAAAGACCTGACTCATTAGAAAAGACCCTGATGCTGGGAAAGACTGGAGGCAGGAGGAGAAGGGGACGACAGAGGACAAGATAGTTGGATGGCATCACTGACTCAATGGACATGAGTTTGAGCAAGCTCTGGGAGATGGTGAAGGACAGGGAGGCCTGGCGTGCTGCGGTCCGTGGGGTCGCAGAGTCCGATACGACTGAGTGACTGAACAGCAGCAACTTGGCTCCTTTCCTCCTTATGTCCCTTTCTTCTCTCCTTTTCAATTTATTTCCCTTTGAGAGAACCAGAGATTGTGCAAAAATTCAAGTGTTCACTCATTTGGTTGCTGGGAAGTAGCTAGAGAGTTAGTGTAGAGCTCTCTTTGAATGCACCTTCTTGCAAGAATAATTTTCTCAGCTGTTTCAGATCCACTGCTTCTGGGTCCAATATTTTCAGTATAATCCTCTGTCTTTGGTTGGGGTCCTCAAGGAGCCTGAGGCAGCGAGGTACATACCAGTGGTAACCTGGGGAGTGCTGTGGGAATAATACGTGTGGGTGTGTGAGCAACAGGGTGCGGCAGGGGGAGACTCTGACCTGTGACGCAGATGCCATTGGGGCCTCTATCCATCCTCCACCCGAGAAGCTCTACTGCCAGGATGGCCCTTCAGAGTTGTCCCAAGTAGAGGCAAGGCATGCGTTCCTGTGTGCTAAGTCACTGAGTCATCCCCAACTCCATGATCCCATGGACTGTAGCTCTCTGGGCTTTTCTGTCCATGAGATTTCCCAGGCAAGAATACTGGAATGGGTTGCCATTTCCTTCTCCAGAGGATCTTCCTGACCCCAGGATCGAACCCAGGTCTCCTGCATTGCAGGCAGATTCTTTACCACTGATCATGAGCAATCTGGCAGTGGGGCCTTTGTGCCCCTCCATCCGGGATGAATCCAGGCTGCAGACTGCATTCAGGAGAGGATATAACCTGGGGCAATGCAGGGCCTTTTAAAGTCAGCAGCCAGCATTCCTAGCAACTGAAAGAATGGGTCCCTGGGTCTGAAAGGGTATACCTGACCTGGGCCTCACAGCATCCACCACTCTGTGAGTCAGGAGTGTGTCTTTTAATCCATCACTGTAGTAACTGGGCTTCCCTGGTGACTCAGGGGTAAAGAATCCACCTGCCAATGCAGGAGAGACAGGTTCAATCCCTGTGTCAGAAGATCCCCTGGAGAAGAAAACAGCAACCGACTCCAGTATTCTTGCCTGGAAAATCCCATGGACAGTGGAGCCTGGGGTGGAGTGGAGTTCATGGGGTTGCAAAAGGGTTGAATATGACTTAGGGACTAAACAACAACAACTAACTAAATATTGACCAAAGGGCTACTTATGCAACAGAGAAGTCAATGGTGAAAACATGCAAATAGCATATTTTTAAAACATTTCCCTTTGCTCCTTTAATCTCATAATATCCACTGGCTCCTATGGCTTGGAAAAGATTCTTAGTCATAGTCCACTACATGGAAAATATTCCTTTTGGCAAAAAGTGACTGAAAGATTTACCAATTATAGTCTCACTTCCACTGTCCAAACGAGGTGCTAAAATCCATATGTTGAGGCCATCACTTCCATTTTCAGTTCAGTTCACTTCAGTTGCTCAGTCATGTCCAACTCTTTGCAGCCCCATGAATCGCAGCACGCCAGGCCTCCCTGTCCATCACCAACTCCCGGAGTTTACTCAAACTCATGTCCATCAAGTCAGTGATGCCATCCAGCCATCTCATCTTCTGTCGTCCCCTTCTCCTCCTGCCCCCAATCCCTCCCAGCATCAGGGTCTTTTCCAATGAGTCAACTCTTCACATGAGGTGGCCAAAGTACTGGAGTTTCAGCTTCAGCTGCAGTCCTTCCAATGAACACCCAAGACTTATCTCCTTTAGGATGGACTGGTTGGATCTCCTTGCAGTCCAAGGGACTCTCAAGAGTCTTCTCCAACACCACAGTTCAAAAGCATCAATTCTTTGGCACTCAGCTTTCTTCACAGTCCAACTCTCACATCCATACATGACCACTGGAAAAACCATATGGTGCATTTTAAATCTCTAAACAAACAGACCCCAGGATATGTGTCAGTAATCTCTGTGATCCAATAGGGCACTGAGACAAGAGAGCTGTGTTGTCAGCACAGGTTGGGAAAGGATTTGATGCACTAAAACGGATGAGGCATGAAATTCAGAGCCTTTAAAAACTGGATGTAATGGATTAATGAAAAACAGAGAACTATTAGAGGAGAATTAAAAAGTTACCCTACTTTATTTTTTATCTCATTCAATAAACGATGACAACATGCTTCATCATTTCTAATCAAGTTGGAAATAGATCTTTTTTGAGGACATTTGAATGATTCATTACAGGCTTTATTTGGATCCCAAAGCTGAGGCATTTACCCCTAAATGCTGTGGGATTTCCATAGCCAGGATTTTGTTGAAGATTCAATTATTTTTCCACTTATTGGGTCTCTATGACATTAAAAGTCATTGGGTACTTCTATGTATGTTTTCCAAGACTTTTTTTTTTTTGCTACCACTGTGCCTATCTAAACAACTGGTCAAATGACTAAGTTTAGAGTAGGAAGAAACATTAACTTGACATCATGCTTTCCAAAAGCTGTGTCAATAAGAAAATTATACTTTTATGCTAATCATATTGATTTATGTACTATGGTAGATATTTGTAGGCTTGGATGCCCAGAATTTTATTTTTTTCTCCTGGAAACTACTGGCCTTCTAATCTCGTCCATATGGTTGTATAAGGAATACAAAGTTTTTACACAACCATGACCTGTCTGTGCTGTAGCTGACTGTTTTCAGTATAAGCATCTGAACAAGCAAGGTAGGATCAAAATGTTTTCTCATTCCAGAATCAAAAAGATTCAATTGAGGGCAGAGAAGTCAGACTCTCATTGGCTGTGGGATCCTCCAGGTATAAACCTTGGGGGCCATAGATGGCTTGGTTCCTGTACTATAGAGCAGAGGTCCCCAACCCCCCAGCCATGGTCCATGGTCTGTTAGAAATCAAGCCGCATAGCAGGAGGTGAGTGGCAGGTGAGTGAGCAGAGCTTCATCTGCATTCCCAGCTGCTCCCCATCACTTGCATTACCACCTGAGCTGCGCTTTCTGTCAGATCAGCAGTGACATTAGATTCTCATAGGAGCGTGAACCTCACTGTGAATTGCACATGTGAGTGGTCTAGGTTGTGTGCTCCTTATACGAATCATCCTGAAACCACATCCCACCCATTCCTGCCCTACTCCACCCAACCTGGGTCTATGGAAAAATTGTCTTCCACGAAACCGGTCTCTGGTGCCAAACAGGTTGGGGACCGTCCACTGCTGTAGAGCATGCCATTGTGCACAGAGAAGGAGAGAAGAGAGAAAACAGTAGATGGGGATGAAGAAAAAGAGTGGGCAATGTATAAATACCTATTTCTGATTTTTTCTAGGGCTTAAATAGATCCCCAACTTTTGCATAGTTTGACCAATCAGCCTTTATTTGATTACTTCAAATATCTCAGTATGCTTCCCATGAATACATTTTGCTGCCAGTTCAAATTGTATTCCTATCATCTGTGATTAAATAACAGTTACATCTAAATAAATATACATACAATATAAACTGAAGTTTCTTTCCGCCTGAGACCATTGGTGTATTAGTTTCCTAGGGCTGCAAAAATAAGTAACTGTACCCGTAGTGACTTAAAACCAAAAACTTATTCTCTCACAATTCTAGGGGCCAGAAGTCCAAAATAAAGCCATGCAAGGGAGAATTCTTTCTTGTCTCTTCCTGCTTGTAGCAGCTGAAGGGTTTCCTTACTTTGTGGTGGTTTACATGTTTCTGCCTGTGTTATTAGTATCACTCTATCTGAGTTTCTATGACTCACCAATCTCCCCTGTCTCTTAGAAGGACACCAGTCACTGAATTTAGGGCCCACTTAAATCCAGGATTATCTTATCTTGTGATCCTTACCTACATTTGTAAAGACTCTTTTTTCCAAGTAAGATCACATTTACAGGTCACTTCCTGGTGAAATTATGGTTTGAGAAATCACTATTCAACTCAACACAATTGGTTCTCAAAGCAAGGGTAATTTTTCCCTCCAGAGTCATTCTGTCTGGAAACATTTTTGATCCGCTCTACTTGTGTGGGTGGTGGTACGGAATATGGGAGACATTCCTGGCCATAGTCAGGAATGCTGCTCAACATCCTAAAATGCACAGGACAGTCCCCTACAACAAAGAATTATCTAGTTCCTAATGTCACAAGACAGCTTCCCAGGTAGCTTAGTGGTAAAGAACCTACTTGCCAACGCAGGAGACATGAGTTTGATCCTTGTGTAGGGAAGATACCCTGGAGAAGGAAATGGCAACCACTCCAGTATTCTTGCCTGGGAAATCCCATGGACAGAGGAGCCTGGCAGATTACAGTTCATGTGGTCACAAAAGAGTCAGCCATAACCTAGTGACTGAACAACAATAGCATCATGCATGGTTGTGAAATCCAGCTTTACACCTATGACCATCGTGGTAATAAACCAACCTGACTAATATTGACTAAAATAAGTACTAACTAAATACTGAGACTGACCTTACAGAACTGGCTGTCTATCACTGAGGGGGGTCATTACCATATAATGTAATAAAAAAACAATTGCACTAATATAAGTGCTATGAAGCAGAATAGTCACCTAATTATTGTATTTATAGTTCTCAAAGATCTTTTATATACTTATTAGCACAGCTTAAAGTGAAAAAGTGAAAGTCACTCAGTTGTATCTGACTCTTTGTGAACCCATGGACTATACAGTTCTTAGAATTCTCCTCCAGGCCAGAATAGTGGAGTGGGTAGCCTTTCCCTTCTCCAGGGGATCTTCCCAACCCAGGATTGAACCCAGATCTCCCGCATTGCAGGTGGATTCTTTACCAACTGAGCCACCAGGAAAGCCCTCCACAAGCTTAAAATGAGTATTTTTTCATATTTCAATCTTTCTGAAACCTTAATGTATATAATGTATACATTTAAACTTTGCATTCAATGTGGCACTGATTCATTATTAAATTGATGATGTTTCTTAAAATGTATGTTATCTTAGAATCAAAGACATATTATCATGATTTATATTTTCCTTCTAAAAAGCACTGAAGTGGATAGATAGAAAGTACTAAGTTCTTTTTTTGGTACAAACTGGAAGTCCTTGTGCAAGATGTATTGGATCAGAATCCCTGGAAGCAACATTTTAACAGGTTTTTCAAGGTTTTTAAAGGTTATCACCTTTAGATAATCCAGTAGTTGTTCACTCTTCAGAATTGGAGTAATAAGAAGAAAATAAGAATAAAACACTAGGTTTGGAGAGAGAGTTTTAGTCTTCCACTAATACTCTGATCTTGGGTAACCCTATTAACCTCTATGGAAATTACTTTCTTCATTCAAAAGTGGTTCTCAAACTTCTGTATGCATTGAGATCACCTTGACTGATGCAAATATTATCTCCGAGAATCCATGAGTCTATAATGATATAAATTAATAGATGAATAAATAAATAGGAGAGAAGAAACAGCGCTAACTTACAGTAGAATGCCAGCTACTACATATGGAAGGAATGGTAGTTTAGGTAGTCGGAATAGGAAAAAGGAGTCCAGAATGGCGGTGGCTAAAGGACAAAGAAAGGGAAAAGCCTGTGAAAATGGAACAAAAGAAAACCCATGGACTGGAGTGAGAACCTCAGGTGGAACAAACATGCCCCTTTCCTAGCTAACTCAGTTTGCATAGGGCAGGCTTAGGGGAGAGCAGACAAAATGTATAAAAAGAGGAAGCCAAGATGAATTGGGGCTTCTCCTTTGAGGCCAGCGAGCCCTCACACCTCAAGGGTGTACTATCCTTTATTTGTGGAATAAAACTCTGAGCTGCAACTGAGCTGCAACACTGGTCCACCGTTTCAAATCTTTGCTGCAGTGAGACAAACCTGAAGAAATTAGTTAGAAAATCATCAATAAATGCTGAAACTAGTGGTAAAGATTTGGCGAAGAATGGGATATTTATATACTTTCAAATTGTTTATTAATTATAAAGGAAAAAATAGTAACTCTATAGTAAATAAATCTGGCAGACGCCACCTTAGCTGGGTGACCAAAGCTAGTATCACCAAAATCAGGATGACGTGACATATCATGTGCCTCCTGACATGATGCATCAAGAAAAACACAAGGGTGCTTGGGTGATATTCCTCTCAAAATGTACAACCTGAATTTAAGAAATCATCAGACAAACCCACACTGAAGGACATTCTACTAAGTAACTAAAAGTGAAAGTGAAAGTGAAAGTCGCTCAGTCATGTCCGAATCTTTGTGACCCCATGGACTGTAGTGGATTTCTCTAGGCCAGAATACTGGAGTGAGTAGCCTTTACCTTCTCCAGGGGATCTTCCCAACCCAGGGATCAAACCCAAATCTCCCACACTGTAGGCAGATTCTTTACCAGCTGAGCCACAAGGGAAGCCCAAAAATTCTAGGGTGGGTGGCCTATCCCTTCTTCAGCGGATCTTCCCAACCCAGGAACTGACCTGGGGTCTCCTGCATTGCAGGTGGATTCTTTACCAACTGAGCTATTTTGGAAGCCAAGAAACTAAAATGTACCCTCAAAAAATATCAAGGTCAAGAAACACAAAGAAAAACTAAGGAAGTCTTCCAGATTAAAGAGACATGAAAACTAAATACAATGTATGACCCTGGATAGGACAGATGACAAATGTGAATAGACTTTGTGGATTAGATAATATGTAGTAGTGTATTAATATTAAACTTCCTGATTTTGATCACTAAAGTGTAGCTATGTAGTAGAATTATCTTATTCTTAAGAAGTCCATACCAAAGTATGTAGGGATAAAGGGATATGATTTCTGCAATCTACTCAAACAGTTTTGAGGAAGAAAAAAGTTATCTCTCTCTTCATCATCTTCTTTCTACATAGATGGAGACACTATAATGAAGCAAATGATGCCAAAATGTAAAAATTAATTAATCTGGGCAGAGAGGCGTTGCTTATACTGGCCTTGAAACTTTAAGTAGATACCAAATAAAGAGTTAAATAATAACCTGATTCCCACTCTTTCCTTTTTCAGGAGATGAATACTGCCTCTGTAAGTCCTAGAAAGAATAAAGACAGAAAGAGTCTAGGAAGAGTAATTGATAGAGTTTAACTGGAAGTTTGGAGAAGGCAATGGCACCCCACTCCAGTACTCTTGCCTGGAAAATCCCATGGACGGAGGAGCCTGCTAGGCTGCAGTCCATGGTGTCGCGAAGAGTCGGACAGGACTGAGCAACTTCACTTTCACTTTTTACTTCTATGCATTGGAGAAGGAAATGGCAACCCACTTCAGTGTTCTTGCCTGGAGAATCCCAGGGATGGGGTCGCACAGAGTCGGACACGACTGAAGTGACTTAGCAGCAGCAGCAGCAGCAGTTGAAAGTTTTTTTCCTGATTAAAGATTAAAAAAAAAATTTTATTTATGTGTTTTTTTTTGGCTCTGCTGGGTTTTGTTGCTTCTCAGGCTTTTCTCTAGTTGTGGCAAGCAGGGGCTACTCTTCCTTGCAGTGCACAGGTTCCTCATTGAGGTGACTTCTCTTCTTGTGGAGCATGGGCTCAGGGCTACAGGCTCCGTAGTTGTGGTACAATGGCTTAGTTGCTCTGTGGCCATGTGAGATCTTCTTGGACTAGGGGTCGAACCAATGTCTCCTGCATTGGCAGGTAGATTCTTTATCACTGAGCCATTATAGGGAAGACCCTTGACTAAAGACTTTTATTTATTTAAAATTTTTTGGGAGGTGACTGGCATACTCACTATCAGAAATTGAGTTCACATGCCAGAAAGGATGGATATCAAATGCCAAAAGCACAGCTTTGGGGGAAGCTCTTCAGAAATGTCCTGCAGTAGGCCTCTCGTGCTATACTGTGCATAAAAATCACTGGGGACCTTGTGAAAAGGAGATTCTGATTCAGTAAGTCTGGAGCAGGCTGAGATTCTGTATTTCTAACAAGCTTCCAAGATGCTGCTGTTCTGAACACTTTGAAAAGCAATTCTGAGTCTAGAGTGTTATCAAGTCTGCCACTTGATTTTGTCATTTTATTGGACACTCAGCCACGCCCATGTCCTTACCTGCTGTCTTCAGCCGAGTTGAGCTGTTGCAATGGAGACCATTTAGGTGACTACCCCTAAAATGTTTATTACCTGGCCATTTTACAGAAAAAGTTTGAGGACCCCTGGTCTAGCTTGATTAAAAATGACAGAATCTAGAATCAGGATGAATAAATTTGCATTCTGGCTTTGCCTTGCAGAAATGTTCTGCCTTGGGCCACTTTCTCAGAGTCAGTTTCCTGTTTAGGGAGGGGATAATAATAATAGTACTGGTTTCACAAAAGCTTTTGAAAGATTAAGCAAAACAATACAGGTAAAAAATTAAGCATACAAATGTAAGTGTGCCTACAATACCTGGGGAAACTATTAAAAGTCTAAATTCCTAGGCTCCTCTTCCATTGCTTTGATTCGGGAAGTCTGGGGTGGGGCCTGGGAATTTGTGTTTGAAACACGCTTCCCAAGGGATTGAGTCTCAGGCAAGTGATTCATAAAGCCACACTTGGAGGAGAACATCCAGCAAGTTCTTGTGTTCACCACATGCTCCTGACCACTCCCCTCATTTTTCCTCCTTCCCCTCCTCCCTCTTCTCATTTCTTGGTCATGCCCAGGCAAGTGAAGCTTGGTCTTGCTGCCCTTCATCTCCTCTGACTCCAGGAGCTCTAAATCAACCAGTCTTACAGCCAAGTTTGCTTTCCCACTTGTGCCCACAGTTCCACCTTTAGACTTTAGTTTCTAACTTATCAGTCACTCTCTGGAGTGGACCTTTTACTCACTTCATGCTCAGAATTCCTTTTAGATGATTATGATTTTAACCCCCTTCCATATCTGTTATTGCCCTCTCTTGACTCTTTTTTTTTTAATTATTATTTATTTGGCTTTGCCAAGTCTTAGTTGTAGCATGAGGGATCTTTAGTTGCAGCATGTGAACTCTTAGTTGCGCCATGTGGGATCTGGTTCCCTAGCCAAGGATTGAAATGGGGCCCCTGCCTTGGAAGCACTGAGTCTTAGCCACTGGACTATCAGGGAAGTTCCCCTTGACTCTCTTAACACAGTGCTCAGCAAATTCAACCTGGTTGTGATCTAGACTCATTTCTTAGCTGAGACTTGACTATCATTTAGTTGGAGGAATTGGTAGGGACCACTGAGAATGGGTGAGTAGTTCCTACTGTCATTGCCAGAAAACGGTTGATGGAGCAACTGAACATCTGGTCCACAATGATCTAAGAAGGTTATTGTCATTTCCAAACAAATAGTCTCTTCCTTTGAAAGTACTAGACTCTAGAAGTAGCATATTCAAAGTGTTTTGAAAATCAGTGTTATTCTTATCCTACCGTAAAACATATATTCACTAATATAACAATGGACTTTGCAGGTTTCTCAACTGCCTCCTTCACCCCCACTCACATCTCACATACAAAAAGAATAAAGTTTCACTAATTTGAACAGATTTTAATATTTCTGAAGAAAGTTATGAAATGAATATTAGAATTCTTATTTATCACAATTTCTTAAGAATGTTTTTACCTGTCAAGAATTCAGGGCTATCTAGTAATTTTTCATTATGTACCAGTAATTAGCTTAGAATTTTTCACAAAATCAGACACAATCTTTCTGAGTAGCCTCAAATTACCCTTTGACATCTCAATTACTAGAAGAACAAAAGGAATCACTTCTGAAGATATAGTTATAGAGTGTTAGAGCTCATTTCTGAGCTAATTGAAAGTCACATTTTAATATCTTTTTTACAGTTCAAAAATTCTATTCTTGATTTACCTTTGATCCCTGGTTAGACTAGTCTCAGGATGTGATTTTTTTTTTATCCCCCCTGTCTACAAACTATATCAGGTGAAATACTTTGCTTAATGAAAGTCTGAGAAATTTTGGAAATGCTTTGGGAGTTTTCTTTTTTTTTTCTCATAAAGTAAAATAAAAAGTCATATTTATTTCACTTTATTTCCAGTCATAGAGATGGTTGTTGCTTTAGTTTGAGAAAATGAGGCCCTGAATAAACATACAAATTATTTTTCAATTCTCTTAATGAAGCAGAAATTATATTTGGCTGTGATTTCTATATTATCCCTTTTTAGCATAAGATGTGGTCATTTAGGACTTCCCTGGGGGTGCAGTGGACAAACTGTGAAGCAACTAAGCCTGTGTGCCACAGACTCTAAACCTGGGAGCTGCAACTTCAGAAGCCTGCGTGCTCTAGGGCCTAGGAGCGACGACTAATGAATCTCTGTGCCGCAACAACTGGAGCCTGGGCGCCTAGAGCCTATTGTCTGCAACAGGAGAAGCCATCACAATGAGAGGCCCATGCAGCACAATGTAGCGGAGCCCCTGCTCTCCACAACTAGAGAAAGCCCACGCAGAGCAACGAAGACCCAGCACGGTCACAAGTAAATAAATATACACTTTTAAAAATGTGGTCATTTAACTTAGCCCATGCATAGCAACGAAGACCCAGCACAGTCAAAAATAAATAAACACATACTTTAAAAAAATGTGATCATTTAACTTTCTTTTTCTTTTTACTTGCAGCAGCATGTTGAATGGTTAAGTTTACTCTCTTCTTCTTTATCTGGATCCCTCTCACCTCATTCTGTAGGTGTAGGACACATTCATGCAATGAAGTAGAAGTATAAAGATGAAAAGTTGAAAGAATAGAGAGATCATGTTACAGAAATAGGAATAAAATAAGGGGGAAAAAAAATCAACATTCTTTCCAATCTAAGAGAAAAACTTGTTTATCACAGCAACACTACCATTTTTTGATTACTTTTTGCCAGGTGATGTGCTAAACAGTTCATCTGCTCACTCATTCATTCACCTTTTCAGTAATTAGAAAAATATCTCTTAAGCCCCTGTTCCATGTATTATTCTTACTACTAAGGAGCTGGGGATGAAACAAAGTTTCTTCTCCCATGAGAGAAGACTTTTTTTTTTAACTTAGTGGCTTAAAAAAAAAATCATTAATTTAATTTATTTACTCATTTTTGTCCATCCTTCAAAGCTTGTAGGATCTCAGTTCCCCAGTCAGGGATCAAACCCATGCCCTCCACAGTGAAACCCTGGAGTCCAACCATTGGCCCACCAGGGAATTCCCAAGACATTTGAATCTTGGAAGAGAGACAGTAAGCCTAGAGGCAAATATATAATGAGTTAAGTGAGATATAAAAGGGGGTAGAGAGAAAGGATGGTTAAGCGCATCTTCTGGGATAGGTCATTCAACACAGGCTGTTTAACAAACCGGAGTCTGAACATAGATCTGAAGGCAGTAAGAGAGGGAGCCCTGAGAATATCTAAGGGGACAAGTGTTCTAGGCGAAGGGAAGAGGAAATGTGAAAGTGGCTGCTTATTGGAGAGTTAGTACGGCAGCCAGTGCGGTTATAAGGGAGTGAAGAGGACAGAGAGTGGTAAGAAATGAATCAAGGAAGTTGGTAGAAGGTAGATCATATAAACCTTGAAAAGCACTTTCGAAAAACAAGAAGGAGGAAAGCAATTGGAAGGCTTTGAGCAAAGGATGGACACAATCTGAGTTAAGTTTAAAAGCATCATTAGGTTGATATATTGAGGAAAAAACTGTAGAAACACAAAAGTAAAAACAGGAAACCTAATTACAAAAGGTTTGTTAATTAAAGTCTAGATTGAAAGTCAAAGAGATTGCCTACCTAGTTACCAAAATGTTTTCTCTTCTGTAGTTTTCCCAACCTCCCTTGTAGTTAAGGATGACCCTCCCTAGGACTAATGAAATGTGAAAAATAGTGGTATACACCACTTCCAGGCCTGACCCACAAATCCTCCATGCTCTTTTCCCTCTGCAGCTTCGATGCCAATGCTGAAGGTCAGAGACACAAGGGTGAAGGAGGCTGGATCCCAGAATCACTCTGGTGACAGCTGCCATTGATCAGGAGTGCAAAACAAGCATCTTTGGTGTTAAATTTCTGGGATATTCTGATGTACCATCAGATAGTACCTAAACTAAATGGTAGGTCATTTTTCCCTTGGATCGAGGTGTGAGAGGTGAAGCCAATGAAGAGTGCTCAGATTTTACATATATTTAGCACAGTAACAGGATTTTCTGAGGATTTAGATGTGGTAAGAAAGTAAGAGAGGAGCCAAGGATGATCTGCATGTTTTTGCCTTGAGCATTTCAAGGAAGGAGCTGCCATTTGTTGAAATGGAAAAATTGGAGGAGAAATAGCTCAGTAGGGTAGAAAATCAGGAGTATAACTTTGGACATGTAAGATTGTGCTAGGACTTCCCTGGTAGTCCAGTGACTAAGATCTGAGCTCCCATTGCAGGGAGCCTGGGGTCCATCCCTGATCAGGGAACTAGATTCCACATGTCGCAGCTAAAGTTTCTACAAAGTGTTAGTCACTCAGCCCTGTTTGACTCTTTGCTACCCCATGGACTGCAGCCTGCCAGGCTCCTCTGTCCATGGAATTCTCTAGGCAAGAATACTGGAATGGGTTGCCATTCCTTTCTCCAGGGGATTCTTCTGACCCAGGGATTAAACCCAGGTCACCTGCATTGCAGGCAGGTTCTTTACCATTTAGACCAAACTATTAGGCTTAGAGGGCTTCCCAGGTGGCACTAGTGGTAAAGAACCCGCCTGCCAATGCAGGAGACATAAGAGATGTGGGTTCAGTCCCTGGGTTGGGAAGATCCCCTGGAGCATGGCATGGCAACCCACTCCAGTATTCTTTCTTGGAAAATCCCATGGACAGAGGAGCCTAGCAGGCTACAGTCCATAGGGTTGCAGAGTCGGACCCAACTGAAGCAACTTAGCATGCACACACAGGAGGTTTAGAGCCCAAAGGAAGAACACTGCAACTAAGGGGAAGCCCATGCCATGACCTCTCTGTTCACTGTTTGCTACTAGGCCTTATTTTTGGATCTGCCATCAACTCTTTAGTCGGGTTTCAATTTTTACCTTTGTTCTGCATGGACAGAGACCTTGAGACTATTCTTAAGTGAGTGAAAGTCGCTCAGTCGTGTCCGACTCTTTGCAACCCCTTGGACTCTACAGTCCATAAAATTATCTAGGCCAGAATACCGGAGAGGGTAGCCTTTCCCTTCTCCAGGGGACCTTCTCAACCCAGGGATCGAACTCAGGTCTCCCACATTGCAGGCGGATTCTTTATCAACTGAGCCACAAGGGAAACCCTAGACTATTCTTAAGGTCCTCTGGAAAACAGAGTGAGAAGTAACCTGTCCCACACGGCTAGCCTCAGAACCTCTGGAACTTGTCTGCCACGGTGGGGAGGGCTTTCCTGAGTCAGCTCTGATGGGAGAGGGTTCTAAAATGGACCCTAGAGGTTCCATTTTCTCAGGAGTAGAAGCAACAACAATTAAGAAAAAAAAAAATTGGGAAGAGAGACAAGCATCAACTAGATAAAGGAAAACTGACCTAAGTGCAAGAAGGAACTTTCAATATAACATCAGAATGAAAAGACCAAGCAGAAAAACAGAAGGGAAGATTTTATTTACATAAGGAAAATCAAATTTCATCTGGTCCATCTGAGTATAAGCAAAGTTCAGAAGCAGAAAGATTTTTGTAATAAAAAAATTCTGTTGTGGTGCTATTTACATTTGACACTGACTTTTAAAAATCGTCAAACATATGCAAAAGAAGAGAGAAAAGTATAGTAAATCCTCAAGGACCTGCTATTTTTAAAGAAAGAAAGAAAAGACCTTCCACCTTGGAAATAGAAATATGCCTAGCACTCCTAAATTTGCTAATATTTAGGAAAAATTCCACTTATATGATATCTGCAACAAATAATTTGTGGTTGCTAATGTCAGAAATTCTGGAGAAGGATATGGTAACGCAATCCAGTATTCTTGTCTGCAGAATTCCATGAACAGAGGAGCTTGGTGGACTACAGTCCATGGCGTCACAAAGAGTCAGACACAACTGAGCGACTAACACAATGTTAGAAATATACTTCCTTTCTAAATCTTATCCTCCAAATTTTAAAACTGAAATATAATTGACAAAACATTATATTAGCTTCAGGTATACAATATAATAATTTGACATTTGTATATACTGCAAAATGATCCCACAATATGTCTAGTAATCATCCATCACCACACGTAGTTACGTTTTTTTTTCTTCTTGTAATAAGAACTTTTAAGATCCACTCTTGTACCAACTTTCAAATATACTATACAGAATTAGCAACTACAGTTACCAGGCTGTATAGCACATCCCCAGGACTTATCTTATAACTGAAGTTTGTACCTTTTGGTTTCCATCACCCATTTTGCCCCCCTTCACCCCCCACCTCTGGAAACCACTCCCATTTTCCCCTTTTCTGCAGAGCAGAAGGAAAGCATCCAAGTAGGAA
Organism: Cervus canadensis; assembly: GCF_019320065.1. Classification (NCBI taxonomy): domain Eukaryota; kingdom Metazoa; phylum Chordata; class Mammalia; order Artiodactyla; family Cervidae; genus Cervus; species Cervus canadensis. The sequence goes on along the minus strand of NC_057410.1, from coordinate 33,503,106 downwards.
TGACTACCTCTGAAGCTGATGCAGGGTTAGGCTACCGTTTTGCATTCAATGTACAGCTGTTCACTGTGGTTCCTCTCCTACCATAGGAGGGCAATTAGCCAAGTCATTCTGGAATTCTAAAAGAATTCTAGTCCTTTCCTCCCAACCCTTCTTTGAGGACTAATCGTTTAAGCAGGTTCTGAGAATCCCTGTTTCAGTTGTGCTCCCTCTACTGTATTCTAACACATTGAGCCCTTCTCCTTCTTCCTTTGTTTAAGTAAACTCTTCTTGTTTCTTTCAAGTAGGCAAATTATAATAAGAGCTGATAACTACTGAAAATTGACTGCTTGCTGAATTCTTTAGATGGATTTCCTAATTTAATCCTCATACTAATGCTATGAAGTACTATTATTAGCTCCATTTTGCTGATGAAGCAAATTGAGACATGGATGGTTGATTATCTTAGTTAAGATTTAAAATTTATGGAAAGTGGCTGGGTTGCATTTTGAACCCAGGCAGGATGACTCCAGAGTCTAAGCTCTTAGGTATAATATCACAATATCTCCTATATATGAAAGCACATGCTGCTGCTGCTGCTGCTGCTGCTAAGTCGCTTCGGTCGTGTCCGATTCTGTGCAACCCCATAGACGGCAGCCCACCAGGCTCCCCCGTCCCTGGATTCTCCAGGCAAGAACACTGGAGTGGGTTGCCATTTCCTTCTCCAATGGGTCAAAGTGAAAAGTGAAAGGGGAAGTCGCTCAGTCATGTCCGACTCTTAGCGACCCCATGGACTGCAGTCTACCAGGCTCCTCCGTCCATGGGATTTTCCAGGCAAGAGTACTAGAGTGGGTTCCCATTGCCTTCTCCAAAAGCACATGGCTCCACACTTAATTAAAAGTCAATAATAACTAGTAAACAACAGGCCTATCTACCTTGAAATAATTTGCTTCAAACTTTTTTATTATTTCTTCTTGTTGGCCAACTCTAAGCTTTTGGTTCTTCTTATTAAAGTTTATAGTCCAGTCCCATATAGGATATGATAACTGTGTGTGTGTGTTCAGTAATATCACTTTGTGACCCCTTGGACTGTAGTCCACCAGGCTCCCCTGTCCATGGAGTTTTCCAGGCAAGAATACTGGAGTGGGTGGCCATTCCCTTCTCGAGGGGATCTTCTCGATACATTGATAGGCTTCTAATGGATTATAGTTTTGTTGCTGAAGTTTAAAAGTTTTTTAACAACTTTAATGAGATATCTTTAACATATAGTATTCTTAAAATCAAACTAAATATTAACATTATTTTGAATCTAACAGTCAAAAAACTTAACTTCCCAGTGAAAATGAATAATTAATTGGTGGCTCTCCTTTAATAGATTAAGAAGTTGGTGACCCCTGGAGCATCTGCTTTCATTCATGTGCTGTTTTTTATGTCACATATCTCCAGTTCCAGTTTTCTAAAAATGTTCCTAGTTTGTTGGCTTTGATGACAAAAATACAGACCATTAGTTTATCAGTTTTTGATTGACTACTTGGTGCTCATTGGTCTTTCACTGGGGAGACAGTGATGAATAAGCACAGCTTATGACTTAAATTTATCAGAGACAAGTCAAGAGTGGGGCAAACTAATGATTTCAGTGCAGTGTGCAACATGCTGAGGTCCAGACACAGCTCTTAGGGATTAGAGTAGCACAAAGGAGAGAGGGAAGGGAAGGACATAATCTATTCAAGGACTGAAGACTCAAAACAGGGTTTAGAGAAAAGGTGCTTTTTTTCTTTTTTCTTTTTTCAAGTTTTATTTATTTGTTTATTTTTGGCTGTGCTGGGTCCTCATTGTTGCATGGGCTTCTCTCTAGTTGTAGCAAGCAGGGGTTACTCTCTATTCGAGGTGCATGGGCTTCTCATCGCCATGACTTAGAGATGCTTTCTTTTAAAGGTAGAGGTTTTTCTTTAATTGAAGGATAGTCAAGTACTGATCAAAAGGAAGTGGCTGGTTGTGGGTGTATAATCATGGGGGTACATTCCAGAACTGTGATGAAAAGGCATGGAAACCAAAGGACTTGGTGTGTTTACAGCATCATGAATATTTCAGTTGGGCTGGGACACCACATTCAAAGCCAGAGATGGTAGGAAGAGGAAACTGGGATGGTAAAGGGAGGTCAGCAAGTGCTTAGGAAAGGTTGTGGGTGAGATGCTGGTGGATGTGTGCTTTCCACTGCTTATACTCATAGAAGATTCTAAAATGACACAGTGACATGATCTTTGATGTTTAAGGACAGTATCAGCAGTGATCCTGGAGTATGGACAGATCAGTTATGTCGGATGTCAAGTCTAGGGTTGGCATAATTTTCTGCATTTATGGTGCTACAGATGATCCTTTTCATAGGACTGATGCTGATGCTGAAGCTCTGATACTTTGGCCACCTGATGTGAAGGGCCAACTCATTGGAAAGGACCGTGATGCTGGGAAAGATTGAAAGCAAGAGGAGAAGGGGGCGACAGAGGATGAGATGGCTAGATGGCATCACCGACTCAATGGACACAAGTCTGAGCAAACTCCGGGAGACAGTGAAGGACAGGGAAGCTTGGCGTGCTGAAGTTCATGGGGTTGCAAAGAGTTGAACACGACTGAATGACTGAAGAGCGGCAACTAAGATGATCCTTCACAAGCTAGTATTTACACTGGGATCAACATTGTGTATTAGATTCATTTCCTCATGACCCCAAACACCACTTTCAGTATGTGTTAAAAACAATATAGGTGTCTTCACATGTGAGAAAAGAGAATCAGACAGATTACTTCGTAAGAAAAGTTGAAATGAAAGAATAAGACATGCCTGAAGAACTGTATGCCAAACCAAGCCTTATTGTTAGTAACTCCATGAAGGGACCATCACAGGCCCTCAGAGATTATAATTTCAGTTTTGGGGAACTTCAGAATCATCTAACACTGTTTAAGAGGTGGATTAATGCATTATTCAACATTAAATTCTGTCCTAAGTAATGACACCCTCAATGCCATTTAATGACACTAAGCTATACACATCCCTTCTCATTTCTCTATAAAGTTATTTATCTAGCTAAAGGAAGCCATTATTTCCTGAGCTAAAAGAAAAAAAGATGAATGGGCTTTCATCTTAGGAAAAAGTCCATTCTTATTCTAAATCCTAGCCAAGAAGCCCTAGGAATGGCAAGAAACTATTTGTGCATCATCTTTCACCTGCACACTAACTTCTCATAGATTTAATGATAAACCAACTATTTCCTACTGCCAGCTTTTTAGCAGAAACATTCATAGTTAGAAGCATTTTATAATGGTGTCAAGGGAGTTCTATGGGTGAGAAAAAATAATTTTTTCTCTCTTTTGGAACAAAGCTAAACTGTGTTTGTGGAAAATTACACAGAGATAATTCCATATTGCACAGCAGAAAGAGAGATGTAGTCATGTGCCAAGACTGGAATCATGAGATCAGGGATTGAAAAGAGTGAAAAGAACTTAGACAGCTGCAGTAGGCAGCAGTGGGGACTTTGACATTCCCTGTGGTACCTACATAATGGAGTGTACAGTAGAATGAGGTTATGCTACAGGGAAGAAGCAAGAAAGGAACAATTAGAAGACCTGTGAGGATGGGGGATAGGATGAGGAAGGGCAGAGATCTTGGCTGAAAATATAGATGTGCACAGCAGGGCTAGAAGAAGCTGGGAATTTAGAAGACAGATCCCTGGTAGGTAGCAGAGGAAGAGTATGAAGTGGGTAGGTCTCTTTGGAGAAGGAACTGAATAGGATGAAAAATGCAAATATGTACAGATCCAAATCCACCCTGGCAGATGGGGGCATGTTTGTGGGCAACAGAGCAGGTTCCTCTTCTAGAGGTGCTTCCAGAGAGCAAAAGAAAAGTTTACTGGATGCTGGTCATCAAAGGGCTTAGATTTAGGATTCAGGTTCAGCTGATGTTTATTGAGGGCCAGACATCTTGCAATGGGTTTTCAAATAGCTCAACGAACTCATGAAATTTTTGTAATAATCCCATGAGGTACATATTAAATCAAACAGGTTTACAGATTAGGAAGCTGAGTCTCAGAGAGGTTAGGGGACTCACTCAAGATTAAAGAGATGACAATTTGAGGACTGGGGGTTCCAACCCAGGACACTTTCCTAGCTGAGCTGGATGCCTCTCCTGTCTGCCCTCTGAAGGAACTGCCTCTCCCTGTTCCATTCCTGCCCTGTGATTCAGTAAAAACAGAGGCTGTGAAATGCACATGGTCAGGGTGACTGGCAAGGATGGCTCTCTGTTTGCCAAGTCTCAGGAAGCATGTCAGAGCCAGAAGGCAACTCCCAACAGGGCCAATTTGGGAGCACTCAGGCAGATTAAGAGATGAGTTACAATCCAGGGAGTGTTCAGGTCCCAACTTGGGATAAATGTACTTGTTGGCTCAAATCTTCTCCCACCTCTGCTGCTCTTGGAATTTGAGCTACACTCAGATGTAACTCTGAAAGCTGTCTTGCACATGAGCCCAGAAACTGAATGTCGAGAAACATAATTTAACAAATATTGCTTGCTTAAGAACATATTACATTTAAAACCCTCAGAGTGGGAGAAAATAATAGCAAATGAAACAACTGATAAAGGATTACTTTCCAAAATATATAAGCAGCTCATGCAACTCATTACCAGAAAAACAAATAACCCAATCAAAAAGTGGTATGAAGACCTAAACAGACATTTCTCCAAAGAAGACATACAGAAGGCTAATAAACAAATGAAAAGATGTTCAACATCATTCATTATTAGAGAAATGAAAATCAAAACTGCAATGAGATATCACCTCACACTGGTCAAAATGGCCATCATCAAAAAATCTACCAATAATAAATGCTGGAAAGAGTGTGGAGAAAAGGGAAACCTCTGCACTGTTGATGGGAGTATAAATTGGTGCAGCCAATTTATTGATGGAAGACATACATGCTTATAGAAGAGAGTATGGATATTCCTAAAAAAACTAGGAATAAAACTACCATATGACTCAAATCCTACTAGTGGGTATAAACCCTGAGGAAAACATAATTGAAAAGGACACATGTACCCCAATGTTCATTGAAGTACTATCTACAATAGTTAGGACATGGAAGCAACCTAAATGTCCACTGACAGATGAATGGATAAACAAGCTGTGGTACATACACACAAAGGAATATTACTCAGCCATAAAAAGGAACACATTTGAGTCTGTTCAAATGAAGTGGACGAATCTAGAGCCTATTATACAGAGTGAAGTAATTAAGAAAGAGAAAAATGAATATCACCTATTAGCACATATATATAAAATCTAGAAAGATGGTACTATGAACCTATTTGCAGGGCAGCAATGGAGACATGGACATAGAGGACTTGTGGACATGGTGGGGAGGAAGGAGAAGGGGGGGATGAATGGAGAGAGTAGATAGAAACATATACACAATTATATGTAAAATAGATAGCCAGTGGGAATTTGGTATGACTCAAGGAACTCAGACTGGGGCTCTGTGACATCCTAGAGGGGTGGGATGGGATTAGGAGGTAGGAGGGAGTTTCAAGATGGAGGGAACATATGTATTCCTATGGCTGATTCATGTTGATGTATGGCAGAAACCAACACAATATTGTAAAGCAATCATCCTTCAATTAAAAATAAGTAACTAAAAAAAAAAAAAAAAAAGAATATTTAGCATTTAAGAATTAAGTTTGGCCTGGACCTAGTGGTTGAGAATTTGCCTGCTAGTGCAGGGGACATGAGTTCAGTCCCTGGTCTGGGAAGATCCCATATGCTGTGGAGCAACTAAACCCATGCGCCACAACTACTGAGCATATGTGCTGCAACTATTGAAGCCCATGTGTCTAGAGCCTGTGCTCTGCATCGAGAAGCTACTGCAACGAGAAGCCTGCACACCGCAACTAGTCACAACTAGTGAATAGCAACAGCTTGCTGCAGCTAGAGAAAGCCCTCACGTAGCAACAAAGACTCAGCTCAACCAAAAAAAAAAAAAAGAAAAGAAAAAGAATTAGATCTGGCCTAGACCAAGCTGAATCAAGTTTGTGATTTAAAGCAGCTATTACTATTAAAATTACAGGAATAGTAACAGTAGCAATGGTAGTAATACTTGTAGTAGTGATACTTGTAATAGTAGTACTAGCTCACACAGACAGCGCTTATCATATGGAGTCTACATGTATATTGTTATAACCCTCACAACATTATGAAGTAGGCACAATTATCCCCATTTCTCAGGTAGGAATAATAAGGAAAGAATGAGTAACTGCTCAAGTCACACAGCTAGTCCAGCAGAATGAGGATTCCCACTCAGGCAACCAGAATCCTTACTCTCCATCATTAAGCTGTACTGATGATAATGATTTAAGTATATTAATAATAATTTTAAATTCCTTAGAATAATAGATTTTAAAATATAAGCAACAATAATAACTAAATTAATTGATGTCTAGCATGGATCAGTGCAGTTCAGTTGCTCGGTTGTGTCTGACTTTTTGTGACCCCAAGGACTGCAGCATGCCAGGCTTCCCTGTCCATCACCAACTACTGGAGCCTACTCAAACTCATGTCCATCACATCAATGATGCCATTGAATCATCTTATCCTCTGTCATCCCCTTCTCCTCCGCCTCCTATATTTCCCAGCATCAGGGTCTTTTCCAATGAGTCAGTTCTTCACATCAGGTGGCCAAAATATTTGAGTTTCAGCTTCAACATCAGTCCTTCCAATGAATATTCAGGACTGATTTCCTTTAGCATGGACTGGTTGGATCTCCTTGCAGTCCAAGGGACTCTCAAGAGACTTCTCCAACAACACAGTTCAAAAGCATCAATTCTTTGGCACTCAGCTTTTTTTATAGTCCAACTCTCACATCCATAAGAGACTACTGGGAAAACCATAGCTTTGACTAGATAGACCTTTGTTGGTAAAGTGATGTCTCTGACTTTTAATATGCTGTCTAGGTTGTCATAGCTATTCTTCCAAGGAACAAGTGTCTTTTAATGTCATGGCTGCAGTCCCCATCTGCAATGATTTTTGAGCCCAAGAAAATAAAGTCTGTCACTGATTACATTGTTTCCCCATCTATTTGCCATGAAGTGACGGGACCAGATGCCATGATCTTAGTTTTCTGAATGTTGAGCTTTAAGCCAACTTTTTCACTCTCCTCTTTCACTTTCATCAAGAGGCTCTTTAGTTCTTCTTCACTTTCTGCCATAAGGGTGGTGTCATCTGCATATCTGAGCTTATTGATATTTCTCTCAGCAATCTTGATTCCAGCTTGTGCTTCATCCAGCTCAGCATGTTGTGTGATATATACTTCATGTAGGTTAAATAAGCAGAGTGACAATATATAGCCTTGACGTACTCCTTTTCCTATTTGGAACCAGTCTGTTGTTCCTTGTCAATTTCTAACTGTTGCTTCTTGACCTGCATACTGATTTCTCAAGAGGCAGGTCAGATGGTCTGGTATCCCATCTCTTTAAGAATTTACCACAGTCAGTTGTGATCCACACAGTCAAAGGCTTTGGCATAGTTAATAAAGCAGAAATAGATGTTTTTCTGGAATTCTCTTGCTTTTTTGATGATCCAACAGACGTTGGCAATTTGATCTCTGGTTCCTCTGCCTTTTCTAAAACAAGCTTGAACATCTGGAAGGTGTTCATGTATTGCTGAAGCCTGGCTTGGAGAATTTTGAGCATTCATTACTTTGCTTGTGTGAGATGAGTGCAATTGTGCAGTAGTTTGAGCATTCCTTGGCATTGCCTTTCTTTGGGATTGGAATGAAAACTGACCTTTTCCAGTCCTGTGGCCACTGCTGAGTTTTCCAGATTTTCTGACATATTGAGTGCAGCACTTCTACAGCATCATCTTTTAGGATTTGAAATAGCTCAACTGAAATTCCATCACCTTCTCTAGCTTTGTTCATAGTGATGCTTCCTAAGACCCACTTGACTTCACATTCCGGGATGTCTGGCTCTAGGTGAGTGATCACACCATCGTGGTTGCCTGGGTTGTTAAGATCTTTTTTGTATAGTTCTTCTGTGTATTCTTGCCACCTCTTCTTAATATCTTCTACTTCTGTTAGGTCCATACCATTTCTGTCCTTTATTGTGCTCATCTTTTCATGAAATGTTCCCTTGGTATTTCTAATTTTCTTGAAGAGATCTCTAGTGTTTCCCATTCTGTTGTTTTCCTCTATTTCTTTGCACTGATCACTGAGGAAGCCTTTCTTATCTCTCCTTCCTATTTTTTAGAACTTTGCATTTAAATGGGTATATCTTTCCTTTTTTCCTTTGCCTTTCCCTTCTCTTCTTTTCACGGCTATTTATAAGGCCTCCTCAGACAACCATTTTGCCTTTTTGCAGTTCTTTATCTTGGGGATGGTCTTGATCACTGCCTCCTGTACAATGTCATGAACTGCCATCCATAGTTCTTCAGGCACTCTGTCTAACAGATCTAATCCCTTGAATCTATTTGTCACTTCCATTGTATAATCATAAGGGATATGATTTAGGTCAAACCTAAATGGTCTAGTGGTTTTCCCTAGTTTCTTCAATTTAAGTCTGAATTTGGCAATAAAGAGTTCATGATCTGAGCCACAGTCAGCTCCCAGTCTTGTTTTTGCTGACTCTATAGGGCTTCCCTATCTTTGGCTGCAAAGAATATAATCAATCTGATTTCAGTACTGACCATCTGGTGATGTCCATGTGTAGAGTCTTCTCTTGTGTTGTTGGATAGAACTCATTAAATTTCCAGGACTGTGCTTTGCACAGTGTATTTTGTCCAATCCTGTTGGCAATCCTCTAAGCTAGATATTATTATGATCCTCACTTCTACAGATGAGGAAACTAAATAAATAGATCAATTGTGTTGGTATGGAGTGTAGAGCCCTAAGGAGGAGGAGTGGGATTTGAACTTCGATAGTGTAAATCTAGAATTCGGACTCTTAAAAATACCTCTTTAAAAATTTATTTATTAATTAATGGATAATTGCTTTACAGAATTTTTTTTCTGTCAAACCTCAACATGAATCAGCTGTCAGTTCAGTTCAGTTCAGTTCAGTAGCTCAGTCATGTCCAACTCTATGCCACCCCATGGACCACAGCACGCCAGGCCTCCCTGTCCATCAACAATTCCCAGAGTTTACCCAAACTCATGTCCATTGCGTCGGTGTTGCCATCCAGCCATCTGATCCTCTATTGTTGTCTTCTCCTGCCTTCAGTCTTTCCCAGCATCAAGTTCTTTTCATATGAGTCAGCTCTTCGCAACAGGTGGCCAAAGTATGGAGTTTCAGCTTCAGCTTCAGTCCTTCCAATGAACACTCAGGACTGACCTCCTTTAGGATGGACTAGTTGGATCTCCTTGCAGTCCAAGGGACTCTCAAGACTCTTCTCCAACACCACAGTTCAAAAGCATCAATTCTTTGGTGCTCAACTTTCTTTATAGTCCAACTCCCACATCCATACATGACCACTGCAAAAACCATAGCCTTGACTAGATGGACCTTTGTTGGCAAAGTAATGTCTCTGCTTTGTAATATGCTGTCTAGGTTGGTCATAACTTTCCTTCCAAGGAGTAAGTGTCTTTTAATTTCATGGCTGAAGTCACCATCTGCAGTGGTTTTGGAGCCCCCCAAAATAGTTATACATATATCCACTCCCTTTGAACCTCCTTCCCATCTCCTTTCCCATTTTAACCATAGGTTTTTGAGACACCAGGCTTTGTTATTTGAGAAATAATCCACAAGATGTACTTTGCATGTTATTGCATGTTTAGCATCTCTTCTATGCAAGACAAAGAAGGATCAGCCAATGAAACATCATATTAATATTTTAATATGATGGGAAAAGCTCTTAAAATAGCAGCAATGAGAGACAATGTGCAATGAGAACTCATGCTGGAGTACTAGAGTGCTAGCCATAAATCCTATAGGAATGGAGGAAGAGGAAATGGATGGGAGCATGTTAGAACTATGAAGACATGACAGAGGAGGCAGTCGACCTTCTCTATCTCCCGATTCATTCACTTAAACTGGATTAATGCCCAAACTGAATTAACTTCATCAGAAAAGCAGTGGGACAATTTGCTCAGTTCTGGTTTCTCCGTGATGGATTCCAGTTGCCCTGGCTGAAATCTTTAGCCACTGGTAAACTTCTGTCAATGGGCAGTTGGGAAACTGATCCTGAACTCCTGTGACAGCAATTCAATTTCTCTCTGAAGTTAACTGGCTGAAACGTTAGTGTGCATGGGAACACCTGGGGAACTCATTGCCTGAGAGTCTTTCTCAGTCAGTTTGGGATGACTCAGAAAAGCTTATGTTTCTTCCCTGGTAGTTCAATCAGTTAAGAATCCACCTGCAATGCAGGAGATCAGGGTTTGATCCCTGGGTTGGGAAGATTCCCTGGAGAAGGAAGTGGAAACCCACTCCAGTATTCGAGCCAGGAAAATCCCATGGACAGAGGAGCCTGGCTGGCTACAGTCCATGGAGTCACAATAGTTGGACATGATTGAGTGACTGAACCACCACCAAGAAATAACAATCATGTTTCTGAATCCTCAGGTTGTACTCAGGACACTGAAAAAAATTCAAAGTTATTTTCACATACTGATGGTGAAGAAATCCCTTTTGTTAAGGGTTTTGTGTTTTTATATTTTTTACTATTTACTTATTTGGCTGCATGGCTTGTGGGGGATCTTAGTTCCCTGGCTGGGGATCGAAACCAGGCCTCCAGCATTGGGAGTGTGGAGTCCTAACCACTGGACTGCCACGGAAGTCCCCCGTTACATCTTTTTCTAGAACCCTTCTATGGCAGGCATTGTGCTAGGTGATTGAGATCTAGTGATAAGCAAGGGGGGCAGGTTCCCACTCTCAGGAAGCAGCAAGATAAATATTTTTACTTAATTTGACTCTGGTTAATGCTGTGAAGGAAACATTCAGTGCTATGAAAATTTATGAAAGGGGACGTCGCCTAGCCTGGAAAATGACACAGTTCTGCATCTCAATTTCTTCACTTGAAATATGGGAAGGATATTTCCTGCTTCACGTAATTGTTGTGAAGAGATCCAATGAGTGAATGTATGAATGAAAATGAGATATAAAAATTAAAAATACATACATTTTTAAAAATTAGCACAATTTCTAGGAAATGCTAACATCCCTGATAATCTGTTTCAAATCTGACTTTACCATACACCAGTAATCTGCACAGACTTGTTACTTTCTAGATACTAAAAATCTTGGTAGGTGGCTGATAATGGCTATAAGGACTTCTGGTCAGAGGAAAGGCTCTATATAGGAAGGAAGTTTGAATAAAAAGGTAAAAATGATAGTCTTTCCCTTTCTATTCCTGAATCCATGTTGCTTGAAAAAAAAAATCTTGCATTTTATGAGCTTCAGTATATTCATGTCATTTAGTTGTATTTCATAAGTCATCCAAGAGCATACTTACATGTCACCCAATAATTTTTTAAATCTTTTAAAAAATTAATCAAAAAAAATTTTTTTATTTAAAAATATGTGTTTCACCACTCCGAGAAACAAGTATGATCTTAGATCCTCGAGCAGGAATTGAACCCGCACCCCCTGCAGTGGAAGCTGGAATGGGTTGCCATTTCCTTCTCCAGGGGATCTTCCCGCCTTTGGGATTGAACCTGTGTCTCCTGCATTGACAGGCAGATTCTTTACCACTGAGCCACCTGGTAAGCCTTTCAAATTTTATACATATAAAATTAAAAAAAAATATATATATATATTTTTTTTTTTAAAAAACATTCTCTGATGAAATATCTTTGATTATACATTTTGAATTCAGGATTTTAACATGTCTGGCAGTCAGAAATGTCCCAGAAGGCAACAAGATTCATGTCCCTATATTTTATAACTTCATGTTCAAGTTCTGTAGCCAATCTAAGTATTTTTTTCTTGAGGGTAATTAAATATTATTACAGAGGCTACTTCTGCCTAAAATAATTTCTTAAACTTGGAATTCATTTACTATGAATTCAGCTAGAGAAACAGAGGGTTCAAGTTCCCCAAAGCCCAGATTTCCACATATGTACTTTATTCTTTTAATGATGAAAGAAATAAAACCCTTTGTACTTTTAAACAGAAGAAGCTTGGGCTTTTAAATTGCAGGGTCCTTTTTATGGCTACATTAAGGCATTCTGCTGAAATCTACCTTAGTTATAGGGCCTGGTTTATGGTTGAGAATAATAACCAGCATAGTAGAAGAAAAAAGAAAGCGAGAGAGACATAGTTTATACTCACATTTAAATGGTTTATTGCAGCAATCTTTCAATTTGGGTTTATGAAAAAAGTTTTTTGCTTAAGCTCTGTTGCTAATGTCTATGTGTATTTGTATCTATAACCATCAGTCAAGGAGATCTTTCTTGGGTTTCTATTGAAGTTCTCTTTTTTTTTCTTTAAATAAATGTATGCATATATATATATATATATATATACCTAAAACCAGATTTCTGGGTATGAGTTCACAAAGGAAAAGTTTGAGCTTTCACAAAGTTTCTCTTCGAGAAAACACAATACTTATTTCATCTCATCTTTGGATCCTACACTGCCACTGGGATCCTTTGATACCAAGTAAGAAAAGGAAATGCTTAAAAAATGCCCAAGGCTCTCCCTCCCTCGGTTTATTTACTTTTTCTCTCCATTTTCCTTCTGGCCCCACTGTGATTTTGGTGATGGCTGATTCAGGGCAAGGATGATGTCAAGCTGCTGTCAAGCCAATTGCCTAGACAAAGAAGAATTAACATGTTCTCCCTTCAAAATGATTGATTCCACGGCTCCACATTCATCATCTGGCTCATCATGGCCGGCTCTTCTCAGCCCATTGCAGGGTGACCTTGTTAGCACGGCTCTGCCCTTCCTCCCGCAGCGGCTGCCTGGAGGCTCTGTATGTGTGGTGTCGGCTAATGAGGGTCTGAGTCATCCAGTTAGGCGCTCACCTTCCCCGCCATCAGGCCCGGAAGCCCTGGAGGAAGGCGAAGGGCTCACACTTAGACATGTGTCCACGGGCAAAAGGGGAATGGCCTCATCTTTTCACTGAGATCATCACAAGACCTGTGCTGAATGGTTGCCAGACAGTGAAAAGGCCCCGAGCCGGTGGTAAATTCACCAACTATCTAGGGGTACATTTATCATCAAAGACTGCCTGCTTTGCAGACTGTAATGTGTGCATACCCTTAGCAGGAGACGTAGCCCCAGAAGAACACAGTCTGTGTCCCTGGAGCATCTGTTTTATTATACTGGGAGATTTAAAGCCTTTTAAAGAAAACTAATGGTGTTTGGTGTCTGATGCCAACGTTGGATAAATCTTACAGGTGAAATAAGGAAACTTGAACAAAATTTTGCTCTTGGGTGAGGCCCTCATATTCCTTCTCTTAAACTTCTCCCCCAACCCCCACCTCCAAACTTTTCCCTCTCCCCTGCTGCCCTGGGTACTTCAATGGGGAAGTCTGAACAGAACATTCTAAGATAGTGTTTTCCAAACAGTGGGTCATGACCCACTCGTGGATTGTGAAAATAAATGTAGTGGGTCACAAATAACATTTTAAAAATGAAGTAAAATAGAACCCTTAGGTTGCAGTGAAATGCATTCCTTATTGGGATCATGGTAAAAAATGTTTCAAAGCTCCTGCCCTAAGTGATAAATCTCTGTAACTTCTTCCTATATATAATATAATCACTGAAAAAATCCTGAAGATGATTAAAGCAAATATTTTATAATGACTAACATTGGCCATATCTGATGATGAACGGGAGCAACAGGAAATTACAAGCTTACCCTAACCTCAGCCTTACTATCTTGTTTTTTTGTTTTTTCTTCCTTAAAGCAACCTCTAAGCTGTCCATTTCTCCATGGTGGAGAATGTAAGTGATTTGGGGCATGGTGTGTGTGTGTGTATAAGACTATTTAATCTGGCTCCTATGGAGAGGAAAGCACACTACTAGAGAATGAAATCTTTGGATATAGTCTTCTATTTTACCACTTTTCAGTTACATGTCCTCTTTAAAAAGTTTGACATGTAAAATTGTTTGGACATTGGCATCCAAGGCATGTATTTTTTTTTCCAGATGTCCTGCTTATTTATGTATTTCTTTTTAAACCTGTATATATAACTCAAACACTCAGGAATATTGGTGTATGTTCGAATCATCTGTTTCTATGACCTTTGCCTTTATTGATTTACTTTCCTTTTCTTTATTTTTAATGTTGCCTTTGAGAGTAAAGTCATTTTTCTTCTGCAATAGTAGGCAAATGGTGACTTTGCTGTTAAGAAAGAGAAATTTTGATAAGGAAAAAAACGATGGGCTCCATAAGGTATTTTAAAAACAAAAACCTATGCAGAGAGCAACGAGACATAAACATTGTTTACTTCTATCATGAAAACAAAAGTTATAGAGCAGGAACCAAAAATGATATCAATAACAGCTAACATTTATTTGCACTTAACCATAATGCTGGGCTTCCCTGGTGACTCAGATAGTAAAGAATCTGCCTGCAATGCAGGAGACTCGAGTTCCATCCTTGGGTCGGGAAGATCCCCTGGAGAAGGAAATGGCAACCCACTCCAGTGTTCTTGCTTGGAGAATTCCAGGACTAGGAACCCAGCGGGCTATCCATGGAGTCACAAAGAGTTGGACACGACTGAGTGACTAACACTTTCACATCATAGTGCTAGTTATTGTACCTAGCACTGTTCTAAGCAATTTAGAGGCATTACCTCATTTAATTCTCACAACAAACTTTAAGTAAAAGACACTAATATTATCCCAATTTTTCTGAAACTGAACTGAGATATAGAGGGGTTAAGTAGTTAGACCAAAGTGCTATAAGTAATGAGCAAGGATTTCAAAAAGTTCCAATGACTCCCCTGGCCTCCTTCCCAACTGCTGACTCCTTGCTAAGAGTTAATCACTATACCCCGTGCCTCCCCTACAGAAGTAAATAATGCAAATAACAGTATTTCTCATATTCAACTCAGCAAATATTTGTTGACTGCCTACCAAGTGCCAGGGTCTATGCTCAAAGCTAGGAATATACTGATCAGTTGAGTCAGAGATAGTAAATCTATCGGGTATAGTAAAATATGCAAAGATATGTATATTTTCTAGGCTCAATTCCAATCATAGTTCTCTGTGAACTATGTAAGTGACTGGGAGGGAGGAATGGGGAGGAAAGGTACATTCTGTGAAGGCGCTTTTAAGAATTTTAGTGTAGCAGCCATTCAAAAGTGCATCACAAATTAATTTTGCAGCCAGCATCCAGTTTCTCCTAGACATTATCTCTCAGAAGAATTATAAGTTGATGGAATTTTACAGCTTATTTGCTTAGCTTTATTACTGTATTGAAGTGGTTAATAAGCTAGCTAATTTTTTTTCTTTTAATAAAATCTCGTTCCCTTGTCTGGGGAAACTTGAGTGTAACAGCAGCAAGGAAAGACTCCAGTGAGTTTCTTTAATCATCCTTCTAAGCGGCACGGGTTTCTTCACCAAAAAACACAGGCCCACTTGGTTTCCTCCTTTTTACTCCATTCCTATTCAATGGTGCAATAGTCCTTTTAATGGTGTGTAGTCCCAGGGAAGGGGTTTCCCAGGTGGCACGGTGGGAATCTGCCTGCCAATGCAGGAGACGCAAGAGACTCAGGTTTGAACCCTGGGTCGGGAATTTCCCCTGGAGGAGGAAATGGCAACCTGCTCCAGTATTCTTGCCTGGAAAATTCCACGGACAGAGGAGCCTGGCAGGCTACAGTTCATGGGGTTGCAGAGAGTTGGACACGACTGAGCACACATGGTCCTAGGGAGATACTGTATCGCCTTTTGCATTCCTAGACAAATTATTTCCCCATGAACACTTTAGCATCGCCGAGCTGGTGCAAAGTGTAAGACACAGCAGACAGAATGCAGTTTCTGGGGTCAACAGACTTGGGGTTGAATCCAGTTCTGCCTCCTCTTTAATAGCTGTTGACTTTCCACGTTGCCAAACTTTTATTTTAAAATCCTTACAACATATTTCAGCCCACCCCCCTCCCCAAATGTGAAGGGAATGATATAATGATTACCCATATGCTCAATTCTCAGATTAAAAATAAAGCATGGCAATGAAATGAAAGCTCTTCTGGGTACTTTCACCCCATTTTCAACTCCACTACAAAAGAATCATGTTATATTATTTATTTATTTATTTATTTATTTGATTGCTCGGGTCTTCCTTGCTGCACATGGTCTTTCTCTAGTTGTAGCAAGTGGGGGCTACTCTTGGTTGCGGTACATGGGCTTCTCACAGCAGTGGCTCTCTTGTTTCTGGGCACAGACTCTAGGCCCTAAGGCTTCAGTATTTGCACCACATGGGCTTGAGAGCTCTGGTTCAGTAGCTGTGGCACACGGGCTTAGCTGTTCCACAGCATGAGGAATCTTCCCAGACCAGGGTTCGAACCCATGTCCCCTGCATTGGCAGGTGGATTCTGATCCACGGTACAATCCAGGAAGTCTGAGAATCATTTTAAATTTGGTGCTTGTTATTCCTATCCATATTCTTAAACATTTACTATATCTGCATTTGTGTCTAGGGTGTATGTATATTGTTTGGCAGGATTTTAAATAAAATAGTTAGATTATGTTATCCTGGGGATATCCTCTGTAACTGCTTTTTTTAAAAAAAATAATAACTTAAAATTTTTATTTATATTTGGCTGTGCTGGGTCTTGTTGCTGCTCAGGCTTTTCTCTAGTTGCAGCAAGCGGGGCTACTCTTCATTGTATTGTGCAGGCTTCAGATTGCAGTGGCTTCTTTTGTCACGGAGCACAGGTTGAAGAGCACCGAGCTTCAGTAGTTGTGGCATGCAGGCTCAGTAGTTGAGGTTCCGGGCTCTAGAGCATAGGCTCAATAGTTGTGGCCAACAGGCTGAGTTGCTCCACGGCATGTGGGATCTTCCTGGATCAGGGGTCAAACACAAGTCTCCTTCTTTGGTGGATGGATTCTTTACCACTGAGCCACCAGGGAAGCCCCAGTGATTGCTTTTTAAATTCAACTTTCTGTTTAGAAGATTTATTTATCATATAAACTCTTTGAATCTTAGTTTCTTTCTCTATACAAGGAGCACAGTAGACACATTGCATAAGGTTGCCATGAGATCTTAATAAAATAAAAGATTAAAAAACAAGGATTTACTATACAGCACATGGAACTACCTTCAGTATCTTGTAATGACCTATAAAGGAAAAGAATCTGAAGATATACACCTGAAACTAACAAAATATTGTAAATCAATTATAGCTAAATAAAAAAAACTTTTTTAATTGGAACAGATGAATGGATTAAGAAGATGTGGTATATTCAAAGAATGGACTACTACTCAGCCATCCAAAAGAATGAAATTTTGCCATTTGCAAAAACATGGGTAGACTTGGAGGGTATTATGCTAAGTGAAATAATTTAGACAGAGACAGACAAATACTGTATGAAATCACTTATATGTGGAATCTAAACAATATAACAAACTAATGAATATAAGAAGAAAGAAGCAAACTCACAGACTCACAGAAAACAAACTAGTGGTTACCAGTAGGGAGAGGAAAGGGGGTAAGGGAAAATAGGAATAGAGGATTAAGAGGTATAAACTATTATGTACAAAAGAAGCTACTAGGATATACTGCACAATACAGGGGATAGAGACAATATTTTACAGTAACTATAAATATTGTATAGCTTTGAAAATTGTGAATTACTATATTGTACAGCTGTGACTTCTATTGTTCATCAACTATACTACAATCAAAAAGATTTTAAAAATAACATAGGCTGTGAATGGCAGAGTATTTTGTACATGGTACATACTTAACAGAATGCCATTTCCTTTTCATTCCTCATGAAACAGTGTTCTACATGTGACAATCAGAGGAAGCAACCACTTGGCTTGCTCAGCTGTCACATTCACATTACAGTCTGCCACTAAACATTCCCATTGATCTCAAAATGGTCCCACAAAGGACAGCCAGGTTGATGATAAGTGTTAACATCTAATGTTTCCTGAGAGAACCCAGCTAACCATGCTGCTTTACATACTTACAGTAGTCATAATTTTCTTCCAGTTTTCAAAATCAGAGTTGGATATCTGAATGTGGAACATATAAGAGCATCATACAAGGGCATGTTATATATATGCAACACTCCGAAGATTCCATGTGAATCATCTCTGATGACAATGTAGAAACATAAACAAACAGGAGTGTGATTTAATGTATTTCACTTCTATTTTCCCTCAGTCTATTCTTTCCACACTCTTGTGTACAATTCTCTATTTTTGTTATTTTAATTGCTTCTGCTAAAGCAAACATATTGCAGAATTGCCAGTTGCCTTATAAATTATTCAAATCATGCACTGCTTTCACTGAGATGGTTTTAGTTTTTCTGGAATCCCAACAAATTTCAATCAATCATTCACACTATAAAAATGTGGTAGTTTAGAAGTCTTTGAATAATTTGTCTGAGTTTTAAGGTTTCTTCTATAACATTTGGTCTGTTGGCTGAAGTGATGTCTACACAATGTCAAAACAGGTGGTAATTCAACCATTTCAGTACAAACTGCTGTCGTTTTGCAAGGGAAATACAGACAGGGTGGGGGAATCAAATTGATTTTTGAGTTTTGTACAGAGTAAGCAACTGATTTATGAATGAAATATTTTGCTTTTCTCCAGATTATTTATTTGTTGTGTAAATGTAGGCACAATTGTGGAGAACACAAACAATTACTTGCAATAAATAGCATTGAAAAATGAGAAATTCTTGCAATCTCAATATAGCAAAACAAGATGAATCACATACTGATGGTAACTTTTGGTGGGAGGAACAGAGGTTGTACTTCAAAGGTATTATTTCCTAAGTGAACTTGACCTCCAAGGAAAAGCCAGCACCTAGGGAGAAAAGGAAAGATATACCCATTTGAATGCAGTTTCAAGAAGTAGCAAGGAGAGATAAGAAAGCCTTCCTCAGTGATCAGTGCGAAGAAATGGAGGAAAATAACAGAAAGGGAAAGACTAGAGACCTTCAAGAAAATTAGAGATACCAAGGGAACATTTCATGCAAAGATGGGCTCAATAAAGGGCAGAAATGGTATGGACCTGACAGAAGCAGAAGATATTAAGAAGAGGTGGCAAGAATGCACAGAACTGTACAAAAAAGATCTTCACGACCCAGATAATCATGATGGTGTGATCACTCACCTAGAGCCAGACATCCTGGAATGTGAATTCAAGTGGGCCTTAGGAAGCATCACTACGAACAAAGCTAATGGAGGTGACGGAATTCCAGTGGAGCTATTTCAAATCCTAAAGGATGATGCTGTAAAAGTGCTGCACTCAATATGCCAGCAAATTTGGAAAACTCAGCAGTGGCCACAGGACTGGAAAAGGTCAGTTTTCATTCCAATCCCAAAGAAAGGCAATGCCAAAAAATGCTCAAGCTACTGCACAATTGCATTCATCTCACACACTAGTAAAGTAATGCTCAAAATTCTCCAAGCCAGACTTCAGCAATACATGAACCATGAACTTCCAGATATTCAAGCTTGTTTTAGAAAAGGCAGAGGAACCAGAGATCAAATTGCCAACATTTAATGGATCATTGAAAAAGCAAGAGAATTCCAGAAAAACATCTATTTCTGCTTTGTTGACTATGCCAAAGCCTTTGACTGTGTGGATCACAATAAACTGTGGAAAATTCTTAAAGAGATGGGAATACCAGACCACCTGACCTGCCTCTTGAGAAATCTGTATGCAGGTCAGGAAGCAACAGTTAGAACTGGACATGTAACAACAGATTGGTTTCAAATCGGGAAAGGAGTATGTCAAGGCTGTATATTGTCACGCTGCTTATTTAACTGATATGCAGAGTACATCATGAGAAATGCTGAGCTGGATGAAGCACAAGCTGGAATCAAGATTACTGGGAGAAATATCAATAACCTCAGATATGCAGATGACACCACCCTTATTGCACTTCTTCACTTATAAAGTGAAGAAGAACTAAAGAGCCTGTTGATGAAAGTGAAAGAGGAGAATGAAAAAGTGGCTTATAGCTCAACACTCAGAAAACTAAGATCATGTCATCTGGTCCCATCACTTCGTGGGAAATAGATGGAGAAACAATGGAAACAGTGTCAGACTTCATTTTTCTGGGCTCCAAAATCACTGCAGATGGTGACTTCAGCCATGAAATTAAAAGACGCTTCCTCCTTGGAAGGAAAGTTATGACCAACCTAGACAGCATATTAAAAAGCAGAGACGTTACTTTGCCAACAAAGGTCCATCTAGTCAAGGCTATGGTTTTTGCAGTGGTCATGTATGGATGTGAGAGTTGGACTATAAAGAAAGCTGAGCACCAAAGAATTGATGCTTTTGAACTGGGTGTTGGAGAAGACTCTTGAGAGTCCCTTGGACTGCAAGGAGATCCAACCAGTCCATCCTAAAGGAGATCAGTCCTGAGTGTTCATTGGAAGGACTGATGTTGAAGCTGAAACTCCAATACTTTGGCCACCTGATGCGAAGAGTTGACTCATTTGAAAAGACCCTGATGCTGGGAAAGATTGAGGGCAGGAGGAGAAGGGGATGAAAGAGGATAAGATGGTGGATGGCATCACCAACTCAGTGGACATGAGTTTGGGTAAACTCTGGGAGTTGTTGATGGACAAGGAGGCCTAGCGTGTTCCAGTCCATGGGATGGCAAAGATCAGACACAACTAAGTGACTGAACTGAACTGAACTGATCCTATAATGTGAAATACCCAGGATGGCAGTTGTGTGTAAATCTAATTAATAACTTATCTAAAAATCCTACTTACACAACTGATTAAAGATGATGCTGGTCATCTGATTAAAGCAAAACACTCTTATCTCTAAATTATACACATAGGCAGAGAAGGTAGTTATTAAGAAGATAATGCGTAAAGCACCAATTGGTAGTACTTTTCTTGAAATGAGCTCAGCCCAAGGTAAATTAGTAATGATTTACAAAGCAACCATAAAGAATTACTATCCCAAAAAAAAAAAAAAAAGAATTACTATCCCAAAGCCATTAGTTTTCCTTAATTCTTTTTCCTTTTGGCAATTATGATACAGTATCCTAAGGTAAAGGAGATGTTAAACATTTCTCTCTTATTTTTATCAGATATGATTATTCACAAATGGTCAGAATGATCTATAAATTGTGGAACATGTTACTAAGATATTTATTTGAACTAAAGGTTTTTAGCCTAAAATTCAGTGAACATAGGTTAGCTTGGTGCTAAGACGTCTCATAGCTGATGGGACAAAATTTAAAAACTAGACATTTTTCTTCAGTCACTTGCTCTCTCCTGTTCCACCAAAATAATTGATTGCCTTAGAGGACTTCAGATGGGATCAGAACGCATGTGCAATGGTTACCTCAGGTATTGTTTAAACAAGTAATTGTATGAAAATGATATCAGTAATTTTGTCATTGGTACAGCTATGCACTGAGAGAGAATCTTTCATTGATCGATTGACTGGCTGCATTGGGTCATCGTTTTGTGCATGAGCTAGCCGTAGTGCAGCAAGCAGGGGCTACTCCCTGGTTGCGGTGCGCAGGCTTCTCATTGCAGTGGCTTCTCTTGTGGTGGAGCCTGGGCTCTAGGGCACCCGGGCTCAGCAGTTGTGGCTCCCAAGTTCTAGAGCATGGGTGCGATAGTTGTGGCGCCTGGGCTTAGTAGCTCTGCAGCAGGTGGCATCTTCCTAGACTAGGGATTAAACCTGGCTCCCCTGCATTGGCAGGTGGACTTTTGGCCACTGGTCCATCACAGAAGTCTGAGACCAGCAATTCTGGATGGATTTTTTTGGCAATAGACAACACAAAATTACCCTAGTGTTCTCAAAACAATGAACCTCTTCTTAACACACATTTATTGTTATTGTCAATAGTTCAGAGATAACTGCAAGTTCACATCTTCCATGGCTTTTACAAGCACTCCTCACTTCACATACTGCAGGATGGTAAAAATAAGAGGCAAGCTGAAATGTGCAAAGCTATCTTAAAAATCAATTAAGAAATTATTATTATGTGACCTTTAAAATTGTTGAAATATTAACGGTATTGCTAATGTTACTATTAACATAACATTAAGCTTACTAAAGAGCCTCTTGATGAAAGTGAAAGAGGAGAGTGACAAAGTTGGCTTAAAGCTCAACATTCAGAAAACTAAGATGATGGCATCTGGTCCCATCACTTCATGGGAAATAGATGGGGAAACAGTGACAGACTTTATCTTTTGGGGCTCCAAAATCACTGCAGACGGTGATTGCAGTCATGAAATTAAAAGACGCTTACTCCTTGGAAGGAAAGTTATGACCAACCTAGACTGGATAATAAAAAGCAGAGACAGTACTTTGCCAACAAAGGTCTGTCTAGTCAAGGCTATGGTTTTTCCAGTGGTCATGTATGGATGTGAGAGTTGGACTATAAAGAAAGCTTGAGTGCCAAAGAATTGACGGTTTTGAACTATGGTGTTGGAGAAGACTCTTGAGAGTCCCTTGGACTGCAAGGAGATCCAACCAGTCCATCCTGAAGGAGATCAGTCCTGGGTGTTCATTGGAAGGACTGATAGCCACCTGATGCAGAGAGCTGACTCATTTGAAAAGACCCTGATGCTGGGAAAGATTGAAGGCTGGAGGAGAAGGGGACGACAGAGGATGAGATGGTTGGATGGCATCACCGACTCAATGGACATGAGTTTGGGTGGACTCCGGGAGTTGGTGATCGACAGGGAGGCCTGGCATGCTGCAGTCCACGGGGTGGCAAAGAGTAGGACACGACTGAGCGACTGAACTGAACTGAACTGAAGCTTACTGGTTATAAATGTAGAAGATAATTTAAAAAGCAGTAAAGTTAACATTTATACTATAATTTAAAACATTAAAAGCATTGGAACTAAGGTATTTTATTTCTTTGTAAAAACAACATATCAAGTAGTTTGAACAGTACTTGTCTTATTCTCTTCACATAACTTATTATATGGAGCAAACATTTTTTCTATACCTTAGCTAATTGGGACTTCCCAGGTGGCTCAATGTAAAGAATCTGCCTCCCAAACAGGAGACTCGGGTTTGATCCCTGGGTTGGGAAGACCCTCTGGAGGAGGAAATGGCAACCCACTCCAGTGGCTTTCTTGCCTGGGAAATCCCATGGACGGAAGAGCCTGGTGTGATACAAATAAAAAATTGTTACACAGCTTTTGATGTTTTCCTTAGCTTCCAATATTTTATCTTTTGTAGTGAAATATCTCAGATAGTTTCTTTAATGTGAAGATTTCTTTAATGTGTTTCTTCCTCTGGGACATCTTCATTCTTTGGCCCCAACCCCCTTTCCGATTTATGTTGATAAATTAGCTACACTAATCTGGGCTATGCTGTTCGCCATGTCCGACTCTTTGTGACTCCACAGACTGCAGCCTGCCTGGCTCCCCTCTCCATGGGATTCTCCCGTCAAGAATACTGGAGTGGGTTGCCATGCCCTCTTCCAGGAAACATTCCTGACCTAGGGACCAAACCCGCATCTCCTGCGTTGCAGATGGATTCTTTATCACTGAGCCACTGGGGAAGCCTTCACTAAATTCTACCGAGATATTTAGAGACTCTTCAACTGCAGTGGTATCAGCCTTCTCAGAGTCAGCTAATTTCTTCTATAACTCTATCTACGGTAAAGTCAAAGTTCACGTCCAGTCAATAAAACTATTGGTTTCTTTGTTACATTTCCATCACCTTGTTGGCCAATTCCCTCTTTCAATCGTTTGTTTTTGTAAAATGCTCATTTGGGTTTATCACTGGGAGAGAAGGAGGTAACACAACTATATGCTTTGCTGTCTAGATGCGAACTGAATAACAGATGTTTGAGGGACAATAAAATTATAAATTAGAAAACGTGACAGGATTAGTCACTGATTGTGATGTGAATCTGTTATTCACACAGTGATTTTCGGACTGAGGAGCTACTGGTGAAGTCTGAACTTTATACAATTACTCACAGCTAGAATACCATGGTAACTAAAATTTGAACCGAGGTGTTGGGGGACTGGTGTTATTTAACTAGACCATGGTAACTGAAATATGTGCATATCAGAACCATGGAAAGTCAGGGCTGCCTGTATTTAATTCTTTAACACAATTGTTGCGGCAAAATTCAAATGCCATGGTTGGTGTCAGAATCTGAAAACCTAGAAACAAATATTTTTGTGTATCACAAAGCTTATGTCTCAATTTTTAATCACAAATAAAAGTGTAATTTCATTCCCCATTTTTTCCAGTGTGGAAGATTAAGAAAAACGCTCATCTAATGGCCAGTCACTCCTTAGAATTAATAAATATAACTATCGATCAAAGTCACAATCAAAATGTTTTGGATTGATTCACAAATTAAATTTCCTGGAATCACATCTGAGTAATGCATTATTACTCCTAATATGATTTATTGTACATTAGCATAATAAACATACACACACATATACTGTCTCTTGTCAATTCATGCTTAATGTTGTATAGAAAACAATGCACTAAACTCATAGGACATACAAAGTCAGCTCTCAGATGCGGGAATAACACTTGCATATGAAATTTATATGTGGAACTATAACATTATACACACATACAGAGTCAGCTCTGCTATAATGCGTGTTTGAGAATATGAATTTTTCCCATTAGGGAACAATTTGAGCATAATGCAAATTTTGCATTTGCTTATGTACAATTTCACATGAGAGAAACACTATGTGAATACAGAAAACTGTACCCAGATGAACTAAGCTACATGCGAATACATAAAATGCACACACACACACACCTCCAACATTTACCAGCTATTATTTTACCACTTGTGAGCCACATTCATCCAAACCGAGTGTTACCACATTCTGTCACATTTCAGATAACTCTCCACTATTTCACAACAACTCACAAGCTACAATTCTTTTGATGCTCACTTCAAACTTCAGTCCCTTTCAAGACAAAATGCCATAGGTGCTGTAGTATTTGTGCATTTATTAACTATCCTGGATGGGGGGAAATGTATTACTGCTTTTATTAGGTTCTTGTCTCTCTCTCTTTATTGGGCCATGCCGTGTGGCTCGTGGGATCTTAGTTCTCTGACCAGGGATAGAACCCAGGCCCCCAGCAGTGAAAACACCAAGTCCTAACCACTGGATTGTCAGGGAATTCCCTCTTTTCATGTGTCACTGACAACAGTGGGTCCAACTTCTTATTGCCTGTGATTTTTATTGCATGGCTTGGCGTAGTGTAGTGATTTTTAAAACACATGTATCACAGTATACAGATATTAATGCATATATAGTCACGAGAAGGCATATGACTTTTTCTTTCCCAAGATAAAATTCATAAGTATAAACCCACTTAAAGTCTGACTGGTTTGGTCCTTTTTAAGATGTTGCTTTTCAAGGCTTTAAACATTGTCTATGTGATAAAGCTGAATTTGACAAATAGTCAAAGGATGACCGTCCATCCTGACCTCTAAAAACAGACCTGTGATGGTGGCAGGTCTGTTTTTTTTACTGCCTCACCTGGCAGTAAAATTGGATCTGATAAGGGGAATTTTTAGCTTTTACAGAGTAAAGTTCAAGCTATCCTGCTTTGAATTGTCTAAACAAGTTGTTCCTAAACTTGAATGTGGTTTGGAATATCCTGAAAGTCATGTCAAAACATACAGTGCTGAGTTTCTGGTCATTAACTCTAGGGTAGGACCAAGAATTTGCATTTACATGTTTCCAGGTGAAGCCAGGACCAACTTATTCACTAGGCACAGTAGGCAGAGGGCCTGTGGCTCACTTTGCTTTTCAGAGGTCCATGAAAAGCACTTTTTAAAATGTATTTATTTTTAACTTTTCATTTTGTATTGGAGAATAGCTGATTAACAATGTTGTGATTGTTTTAGGTGACCAGGGAAGGAACTCGGCCAAACATGTATATCCATCCCCCCCCAAACTCCACTCTTAAAATAAAAAAGAAAATAACAATATACAATGATGAATCCAAGCTGGACTATATTCATCTTTACATCAATGAAGTCTGAAAATATTCCTTCTTATTTCTGTATCTTTTTTTAAAAAATGTGTTTATTTATTCAGTTGAGTCAGTTCAGTCATTCAGTTGTGTTCGACTCTTTGCGACCTCATGGACTGCAGCATACCAGGCTTCCCTGTCCATCACCAACTCCTAGACCTTGCTCAAACTCATGTCCATTGAGTCACTGATGCCATCCAATCATATCTTCGCCGCCCCCTTATCCTCCTGCCTTCAATCTTTCCCAGCATCAGGATCTTTTCCAGTGAGTCAGTTCTTTGCATCAGGTGGCCAAAGTATCGGAGCCTCAGCTTCAGCATCAGTCCTTCCAATGCATATTCAGGACTGATTCCCTTTAGGGTTGACTGGTTTGATCTCCTTGCTGCCCAAGGGACTCTCAAGAGTTTATTAAAAAATTATTTATTTATTACAAATTATTATTATTTGTTTTTGGCTGTGCTGCATCTTCCTTGCGACATGTGGGCTTTCTGTAGGTGCAGCAAGGGGCGGGGGCCGCTCTTTAGTTGCAGCACGCAGCCTTCTTTCTGCGGTGGCCTCTCCTGTTGCGGAGGACAGGCTGTAGGTAGAGGCTCAGCAGTTGTGGTGCGGGAGCTTAGTTCCTCAGAGGCATGTGCAATCTTCCTGGAAGGGGAATCGAACCTGTGTCCCTGAATTGGCAGGCGGATTCCCAACCACTGGATCACCGTGGAAGTCCTATTTATCTATGGATTGATTTAATGAAGGGATGGGCACATGAAGGCAAAAGTGTCCCCTGCCCTCAAAAGTCACATTGTGGCCCTGAGTGCTTCTGCTGTAGCTGATAGGAAACACATTGAAACAACTGCACTAAACTAACCGATCTTCTGGGGTTTGTTAGCGTTCTACTTTTTATTCTGAACTGTTTTGACCCTGTGCTGTTTTTACTCAGAAGAAAGACACAGTCAATTGAACATGCTAATTTAGGTTTGAGAGGAGACGTGGGGCACAAGAAACAGTTAGTGATGTGTATCTGAAGTGGTTGTTCTATTCCTTACTCAGATGGAGTTGTGCATCCATGATTACAAAAGGACCAGTTTAAATATTCCACCAGTGAGTTTAGTCTATATGATGGTACCTTAGTAGCACTGTGTGTCTGTACAGAATCACACTGTCCAAAAAGGACTTTCTAATTTCAGGTCCATTCCTTCCTCAAAACCACATGTTCAGTGGGTGTTTCCATATTGTTATATTTGGTAGCAATAAGAATAAACAAAACCATCCCTATCTCATAAATCAATCAAGAATAAAGAGTTGAAACAAGCAACCCTTTTAATAAGGGGCAACTCCAGTGTTCCTCCTCCTTCCAAAGTACCCTAGTGAGAACTACAGAACTCAAAGATGAAATAAATGTATTAATATTGCACCATAACACTCTCAGCATTCTCAATATTCTTCCCCACTTAATATAACCACCAATGAAAAGGTTTTCATTAAAATAACATTTTTATTGCATTTTATTTATATTTAAAATGTTTTAGATTCGTCTTGAAAAATATAGAACCCACTTATTGATAAGCAAAAGAGAGCAAGTAAACATAATACATAAGCCCACCCCTCAGAGATACCACTGGTAATATTTTGATGTTATTTATCAATGTTTTTAGTTGTTTCATATTCAGTGCTTTTGAAAACAGATGACAGAATTTTTACTGTTTGCAATTTTACTCTGTTTTACAGCTTCACAGTATAGTACAAGGATAATAAATAGGTCATGGGGTTAAGTTTTCCTGTGGTACTCCATATGGAATTTTTGTTCATTAATATTCAAGATTTAGATTGCTTCCTATTTTCTCTGTTGTAAACAATGCTCAGATGAATAACTTGTGTGTGTGGTTAAAATTTTGTTTTTTTAATTGGTTATAGAATTGGAAGCACTAGGTTAAAGAGACAGGTGTTTTTAAGGCTTCTAATTCATATTTTCAAATTATGCTGTACCTCTAAGACATCCCCAATTCACACTGAAAAGGAGGTACTAATGTAGCAAGGTGGTGCTAGTGGTAAAGAGCCCACCTGCCAATGCAGGAGACATAAGGGATGTGGGTTCAATCCCTGGGTTGGGAAGATCCCATGGAGTAGGGCATGGCAATCCACTTCAAGATTCCTGCTGGGAGAATCCCATGGACAGAGGAGCCTAGCAGGCTACAGTCCATGGTGTTGCACAGAGTCGGACATGACTGAAGTGATTTAGCATGCATGCAATGTAGTGAGACTAGTTTCATTATCTAGTAGGAAAAAAAAAGAAAAAGAAAAAAAAGACCAAGCAACTCTAGAGATACATTTAGCAATAACTGGGATCTTGTTGTTCAGTCACTCAGCCATGTCTCTTTGTGACGCCATGGACTGCAACACACCAGGCTTCCCTGTCCTTCACTGTCTCCTGAAGTTTGCTCAGATTTATGGCCATTAAGTCAGTGATGTCATACAACCATCTCATCCTCTTGCTCCCTTGTCTTCCTGCCCTCAATCTTTCCCAGCATCAGGGTCTTTTCCAATGAGTCGACTCTTTGCATCAGATGGCCAAAGTATTGGAACTTCAACTTCAGCATCAGTCCTTCCAATGAATATTCAGGACTGATTTCCTTTAGGATTGACTAGTTTGATCTCCTTGCTGTTCAAGGAACTTATTCTCCAGCACCATGGTTCGAAAGCATCAATTGTTCAGCACTCAACCCTCCTTATGGTCCAACTCTCACATTCGTATATGACTACTGGAAAAACAATAGCTTTGACTATAGGGACCTTTGCCAGAAAGGTGATATTTCTGCTTTTTAATATGTTGTCTAGGTTTTTCATAGTTTTTCTCCCAAGGAGCAAGAGTCTTCTAATTTCATGGCTGCAGTCAACATCCGCAGTGAGATTTTGGAGACCAAGCAAGTAAAGTCTGTCACTGTTTTCATTTTTTCCCCCATCTATTTGCCACGAAGTGATGGGACCAGATACTATGACCTTAGTTTTTTGAATGTTGAGTTTTAAGCCAGCCTTTTCACTCTCCGCTTTCACCTTCATCTAGAGGCTCTTCAGTTCCTCTTCACTTTCTATATATCTTCCAGGAATCTTGATCTGGGGCAACACAAACATAGCTTGGAATAACCTGGGGTATTTTAAAGCAGGCTGTGGATGGGAGGGGGGAAGCAAAAGAGGAGACAGGGAACTTGAGCCATGGACAACCTGCCCTTGACTTCTGCTCCCTGGTTCCTTCCATACAGTACATCAGCTACTAAAGGGTCTGGATATGGCCAAAAGAATCTCTTCCCTATAGCTATGGAGTCAATAATAGAAAAGGAAAAGCTATAGAATTTAAAAAATTTTATTCATTAAATTTTGGTGTCTTGAGTCAAAGCCCTGACCAGCTCATCCAAGTGAGAACTCTGATGCAATTCCCCAAGACCAAGGAGACTTACTGCTTCTGTCTTAACCTTGTGGTTTTGGAGAAGTGGTACAGTCCAGCCTCAGGGTCAGATGGCCTTCAAAGAGATGCTTCTAATGCAGAATGATCACTAGGCTTCACCCTTAATGCCAATGAATGGCTGCCTGAACTTCTGTGTTGAGAAGGACCTGGAAACTGCATCCCTGAAGGGGCAAGGCAGTGACTGGTTGGCGGAATCTTTTAAGGGCACAAGAATGGAAATCGGCACCACAGGTATCCCATACCAGTTTTCTTCTAAAAGTTCCCTTTTAATTAATGGCTTCCTGTTAGTCAGCAGAACAAACACCCTGGAGAGTTAGCCTCAGTCTCATCTTGTCCGGTATACACCTTGTCCTCAGTTACAGTGATAGAAACCCATCTGGGCAAACCCTCATATTCCTTCATGTTAAAAAAAAAAAAGTGAAAAGCACTTTATTTGTATTTTACAGTGTTTTCCCAATCTTTTTAAAGAAAGAAGATGAAAAAGTAAAAAGTCTATTATATTTCAGTTTCATGTTATGAACCATTGGATATGAATTAAACAAAAAGGTACATGGGAAAAAGGAACAGGGAGATAGGAGAGAGCCCAGACGTGAGAGGTGCCAGCCGGGACTGGAAGGAAGGAGAGAAATGTGCCACCTACGCGGCAAAGGGAAAAATGAGGGTAGAGAAGGAAAGAGAAAAAAAAAAAAAAGGAAGTGAGGGAAGAAGGCAGAGAGAGATCCCACAGTTCCTGAAAAGAACAACTATTCTCAAAAAAAGAGCAAAGAGTAAGGGAATGAGATCTCGATTTAATCTTATGGAGGTCAGTTGAAGTGAGCTTTGCCTTTGTGTCTCAGTGGGAGCCCAGAAGGACTTCTGTTGAATATGCAATTATACACTGAATGAAGACTCTAACAAGTTGTTTTGGCCAGTTTCTTCTAACAACTTGCTTCAGGGCATCCTTAGCTTTTATTAAGGCTATTAGTTCACTTAATGAATCACAATGGTGACATCTCATAATATTCTCATATACAAATTCCCTAAATTCAATAGAAATAAATGCAAATCCACTGTCAGAGGCCACAGCATCTAGGAAGACAAGGGAGGTAAGTAATTGCTGTGGGGCTGTCATTGGCATAGCAGGCGTTTA
This sequence comes from Cervus canadensis, assembly GCF_019320065.1. NCBI lineage: Eukaryota > Metazoa > Chordata > Mammalia > Artiodactyla > Cervidae > Cervus > Cervus canadensis. Next base: position 33,472,430 of record NC_057410.1, on the reverse strand, counting down.
AAATGGAACTCACTGCACTGAGGTTAACACTCAGAATAATCCTGAAATATCACTGTGTAATTTTGATCAAAAATGTCTTGAGTCACTTTCTGTGGAAATACTGTTGCTTTTGGAGAGTTATTTTTAATTTTTTGGCAAATATGAGGCCTCTATATGGTCTTTTGTTTTCTGCTGCTTCTTTCAAAAATCAAATGGGTTTAAAATGTTAAAAGCCAGCCCCATCTATGTTAAGATTAAAAAAATACATCAGCATATAAAATTAAAACTGAAATCTCTAGGACCTACTGTATAACACAGGGAAATATACTCAATATTTTGTAATAACTTATAAGGGAACAGAATCTGAAAAAGAATATATAAATATAGATAGATAAAACTAACTGAATCACTTTGCTATACCCCCGAAACTAGCACAAAACTATAAACTGACTATAATTCAATTAAAAAAAAATCTGACTGCTTTTTAAAAAGAAGGATTTTTTTTTCCCAGTTCCCCAGAAACAACTACTGTTAAGAGTTTGGTGGGTACTTTTAGACATTTTAAGATCCACATATAAACACTTGTAGTTAAATAAATATCTAAGTTTTTTTCCTACGACTCTCCTCCTCCACTCACTCTGCTTCGGCCACTCTGCCCTCCACAACCCCTTCTCTAAGACCTCAGTCACACTAAGTGTGCTCCTAACCCTGACCCTGACCCCTGGGCCTTTGCACTTCCTATCTCCTCTACCAGAATATTCTTTTCCCAGTTATGCCCTCTCATCTCCATCAGGTCATTATGCAAATGTCACCTCTCAGTGAGCCCTTCCTTTACCATACTCTCCAACACTAGGGCCCCTGAACAACACTCTCTACCCCTTTTTCTGCATACTAAATACTCTTCATACTCTTAACATACTATATGTTTGACTAATTTCCTCATTGTCTGCCTTCCCTCCAATGGGGAGCAAGCCCCAGAAGGACAGGGATTTTTGTCTGTTTTGACTCCTGCTAAATCCCTAGAGCCTAGAACAATGCCTGACACATAGTAGGTACTCAATATATTTGTAGAATACATACATGAAGTCTCATTTATTTTTAGAAATATTGCAATTTATGGTATGTACAGTTTGACACTTTTTTTTTTTCCACTCAAAGGTATGTCACAGAAATCTTTCCATTTTGGTATTTCAAGATATTCTTCATTCTTTTTAATGACTATATATTTTTCCTGATAAAACAAGTACTCTAATCTAATCATACATCTTTTGATGGACATATACAAGAAAGGTATTAATGACCTGGAAAACCATGATGGTATGATCACTCACCTAGAGCCAGACATCCTGGAGTATGAAGTCAAGTGGGCCTTAGGAAGCATTACTGTGAACAAAGCTAGAGGAGGTGATGGAATTCCATGAGCTATTTAAAAATCCTAAAAGATGATGCTGTGAAAGTGCTGAACTCAATATGTCAGCAAATTTGGAAAACTCAGCAGTGGTCACAAGACTGGGAAAGGTCAGTTCTCATTCATCCCAAAGAAGGGCAATGCCAAAGAATGTTCAAACTACTGGACAGTTGCACTCATTTCTCATGCTAGCAAGATATAATGCTCAAAATCATTCAAAATAGACTTTAATAACATGTGAACTGAGAACTTACAGATGTACAACCTGGATTTAGAAAAGGCAGAGGAACCAGAGAGTAAATTGTCAACATTCATTGGATCACGAAGAAAGTGAGGGAATTCCAGAAAAACATCTACTTCTGCTTCATTGACTACTTTAAAGTCTATGACTGTGTGGATCACAGCAAACTGTGGAAAATTCTTCAAGAGATGGGAATACCAGACCACCTTTCCTGTCTCCTGAGAAACCTGTATGCGGGTCAAGAAGCAACAGTTAGAAGTGGACATTGAACAACAGACTGGTTCAAAATTGGGAAAGGAGTATGAGAAGGCTATATATTGTCACCCTGCTTATTTAACTTACATACAGAGTACATCATGTACAATGCCAGGCTAAATGAAGCCCAAGCTGGAATCAAAATTGCCAGGAGAAATATCAACAACCTCAAATATGTAGATGCTGTGGCTGCTGCCGCCAAGTCGCTTCAGTTGTGTCTGACTCTGTGCGGCCCCATAGACGGCAGCCCACCAGGCTCCTCTGTCCCTGGGATTCTCCAGACAAGAACACTGGAGTGGGTTGCCATTTTCCTTCTCCAATGCATGCATGCTAAGTCGTTTCAGTCGTGTCCAACTTTGTGCGACCCTATATGGACAGCAGTCCTCCAGGCTCCTCTGTCCACAGGATTCTCCAGGCAAGAATACTGGAGTGGGTTGCCATTTCTTTCTCCCAGATATGTAGATGATAACACTCTAACAGCAGAAAGTGAAGAGGAACTAAAGAGCCTTTTGATGAGGGTAAAAGAGGAGAGTGAAAAAAGCTGGCTTAAAACTCAACATTCAGAGACTGAGATCATGGCATCTGGTCCCATCACTACATGGCAAACAGAAGGGAAAAAGTGGAAGCAGTGACATATTATCTTCTTGGGCTCCAAAATAGCTGCAGATGGTGACTGAGGCCATGGAGTTAAAAGACGCTTGCTCCTTGGAAGGAATGCTATGACAAACCTAGACAGCATATTAAAAAGCAGACACATCACTGCCGACAAAAGGTCCATTATAGTCAAAGCTATGGTTTTTCCAGTAGTTACACGCAGATGTGAGAGCTGGACCATAAAGAAGGTTGAGTGCCAAAAGATTGATGCTTTTTAATTATGGTGCTGGAGAAGACTCTTGTGAGTCCCTTGGGCAGCAAGGAGATCAAACCAGTCTATCCTAAAGGAAATTAACCCTGAATATTCACTGGAAGGACTGTTGCTGAAGCTGAAGCTCCAATACTTTGGCCACCTGATGGAAAGAGCCAACTCGTTGGAAAAGACCGTGATCTTGGAAAAGATTGAAAGCAAAAGGATAAGAGGGCAGCAGAGGATGACATGGTTAGATATTATCACTGTCTCAAGGGTCATGAATTTGAGCAAACTCCAGGAGATGGTGGAGAACAGAGGAACCTGACATTCAAAAGGGTTGGCAGAAAGGAGTTTAGTAAAGAAATTGTTTGCAGAAGTGGGGACAGGGTTAAGGAAAACCAAGAAGATTCAGTGAAGCACCCGAGGGCTAGCATCAGTGGGAAGCTGTTATGAGTTTTAACAGAAGGGGAAATAGGAGTGATTACTGGAACCCAGTGACACCTGCATCTGAGCAGAGACACGCTCACTAGCAGCTGTGCCCTCAAGTAAAATTATGCAGCCACTGCTGAACAATGGCCTGGCAGAGAAAGCTGAGAGGAATGCAGACTTGGATCTCTTTCTCTCCCTACCCTTCAGGTTCTGAGTAGAGGCTGCCATTGGCTCAATCCAACCAGAAGCCACAGGACAAGGAAGCCCTGTTAAACAGCTCGTAGACTGTCAGGCCTCTGGACCCAGAGCAGAGTGGAGAACAGCAGGGTGTAGATCAGGGGGACAAACAGAAAATATCTAGCACCAGTAGTTTCTCTTTTAGCTTTACTTCCTACCTTCACATTTGATTAGCTTGATGGACATAACCAGGGGGCTCTGTTAACAATACCAAAGTGTCCATAGCAGATGAAACTGCCTGTGAGTACAGAATATTCAGGACAGATTACTAAAGGCACCAGAATTTAGGCTCCCAGAGCAGAAAGCAGCTGTAAGCACTCACTGAAATGCTCTCATGGTGCAAAATGATAGCATCTTTCAGAGTGCCCACTTACTACTCATTTTTTTAAAAACTTATTTATTTTAATTGAAGGATAATTGCTTTACTTCGTTGCTGCACTGGAGTTTTCTCTAGTCGTGGCAAGTGGGGATCGCTCTCTGGTTGTGGTGCGAGGGCTTCTCATTGCAGTGGGTTCTTTTGTTCAGAAGCACAGGCTACAGAGAGCAGGCTCAGTAGTTGTGGTATGTGGAATCTTCCCAGACCAGGGATGGAACCCATGTCCTCTGCGTTGTCAGGCAGATTCTTAATCACTGGACCACCAGGGAAGTCCAAAAAATTAAACATTTTAAATACAATTTAAATAAATAAAAATCAGAATTTAGTTCCTCATTTGCCTTGCCACATTTCAAAAGCTCAATAGCTAATGCAGTTACTGAACTGGACACATAGAACTTTTGGTTAAGCATCTAGCATCCAGTACGGTCAGACAGAAATTTCTACAATGATGGAAATGTCCTACGTGACTAACAGACTGATTTTTACTCACACAATGCATACGTTATATATGTAATACAAACAACACATACATTGAACTCATCAGACAGTAAGATGATGAGTCTGAGACCCATCTGAGGATTAAATATGACAATATACATAAAGTTCCTAGAAAACTGGAAGGCACAGAGTAGGCACTCAATAAGTGGAGCGATAGGAACGGCAACATGAACAACACCAGAAGCAGCAACATAATTGCTGTTGTATCACATCCCTGGTAGATAATTCTGGCAGTATCATTGCACAAGGCGTTTTGCCAACACGTTGAGGCTGCCAGGCCTTGACAATGATCACACAGCTGTTGCTGATGAGGGCTGTGTGTCATGGAGCTGAGAGGCTCCTTGTTATGAAAGATGCCCAGCATTGCTAGGAACTGGTTAGCAGGCTTCCACCTTGCAAGTGTGGTCATGTGTGCCTTTGTTGAAAACATGGCTCTATCCCAAGACATTCTGTCCTTAATCTTTTGAATATGATACGATTCCTAATTTTTTCTGGTGGTTTGGAATGGCATGCGCTTTGTCAACATGTTTGTTCTCACAGAATATGATTTCGTTTTCCTTGTATCTACAAAGGAGATGTGAGCCCATCTTCTGCAGGAACTCTATCAGCCGAAGCTTATACTCAGCCATCCTGTTGCCTCTCTGTATCATGTCAAATGACCAGTTTGAATTCATGCTTTAATGCTACTGTTCAGGTATCTTACTGTCTAATCTACAGAATATACTAGTGATTTGAGAGGATTGGTTTTACAATCTCTAGAATGGATGTTCTATTCCTTAAGTGGAATGAGGAAACTATTGGTCAGCAACAAAACGTAATTCATTTTGTTCTAGTTTTCTCCATTTCCACGAATCCATCTCTATATTCCAAACCACCATTATGTTTTATCCTCCTGCAATCAATGTCCCACCTGGCTTTAAACATACAATAGCTTCCTGATGCACCTACAAAAGAATCTAAATGCCCATCCATGATCTTTTATTTTCTTTATAGAACTTATTTCTATCTGTAATTACTTATTTGATCTCCTATTTACTTTATTTTCTTGGGCTCCAAAATCACTGCAGATGATGACTTCAGCCATGAAATTAAAAGACACTTGCTGCTTGGAAGAAAAGCTATGACAAACCTAGACAGCATATTAAAAAGCAGAGACATTACTTTGCTGACAAAGGTCCATCTAGTCAAAGCTATGGTTCTTCCAGTGGTCATGTATGGATGTGAGAGTTGGACTATAAGGAAAGCTGAGTGCCAAAGAATTGATGCTTTAGAACTGTGGTGTTGGAGAAGACTCTTGAGAGTCCCTTGGACTGCAAGGAGATCCAACCAGTCTATCCTAAAGGAAATCAGTCCTGGGTGTTCATTGGAAGGACTGATGCTGAAGCTGAAGCTCCAATACTTTGGCCGCCTGATGCCAAGGACTGATTCATTGGAAAAGCCCCTGATGCTGGGAAAACTGAAGGCAGAAGGAGATGACAGAGGATGAGATGGTTGGATGGCATCACTGACTCAATGGACATGAGTTTGAGCAAGTTCTGGGAGTTGGTGATGGACAAGGAAGCCTGGCATGCTGCAGTCAGTCCATGGGGTTGCAAAGAGTCGGACATGACTGAGCAGCTGAACTGAACTGAACTTACTATCTGTCTTCTGCCCACCTCATTCCTCTGGAAGGAAGCTCCATGAGAGCTCATTGAACCGCTCCTTACCTGTTCACTGAAATCATCATCTCAGCACTTGGTAAAGTGCCTGGCACAAAGCAAAGGCTTTCAAAAGGCTTAAAACCCATCCTTGGGCAGAATGTAAAGAGTAAGCCACAAACTTCAAAATTATAGTCTAGTGTCATATTTACCACATTCCAGTGTCTTTCTCCAGAAGTCCAATACACCTAAAGGGATTCTTAAACATTTCACATTTGAGCCATGGCCCCTGGGGTGGGGGGTAGGGGGAGATGTTTGATGAGTCCTATGGATTCCTTTTCTGAATAATGTTTAAATGCGCGCGCACACACACACACACACACACACACACAGATTACAAAGGAAGCCAGTCATGCTATATATAGTTATCAAAATGGTATTTAAAAACATGATATTTGTGAAATAGTAATGGCTTCCCAGGTGGTGCAATGGTAAAGAATCCACCTGCCAATGCCAGAGACACAAGAAATGTGGGCTCAGTCCCTGGGTTGGGAAGATCCCCTGTAGAAGAGAATGGCAGCTTACTCCAGTATTCTTCCCTGGAGAAGTCCATGGGTGGAGGAGCCTGGTGGGCTACAGTCCATGGAGTCGAAAAGAGTTGGACAAGATCGAGCTACGGAACACACACAGTACACAAATGTATGTGCTTCTTTATCCCTGTGCTAAAGAACAACATCTAATGGAGGGTCTGAAATGATTTGCTCTGAGGACAGAGACATTCATAAATAATGTTTTCAGATGTCTCTAACAATTGCAGTGAGATATGAAAATGACTATGATTTCTACTGGTAACAAAGTTGCAGGTACTACAAACAATTCTGAGATTTGTTGCCCCTTGATTTTAGAAATGGCTACATTTCAATTAGAGGTTAGAAAAAAAAACAGATGTGATTTTTTTTCCCTTTCAAGTTCACAGACCCCCTTACTTTTAGACATAGATCTTTGCAGATCCCTGGGCCCCAAATGAAGATAATGGAATGAGACGATGAGAAATGGCATGTGCTCAGGAGGGCATGCAAGTGAATCTTGGTTGTAAGTGTATTTTCAGCCATGGAAATCACTTGGATAACATCTGTAGCCTTAAATAAGGTCCTAGAACTTTTTTCAGCAACTGCATTCATTTATGAACTTTTAATACTGAAAAACACATGAAAAGCATACTCACCTGTTATTACACCATTAAAAAATAAATACAAAGCAAGAAGTAAGAATCACCCCCTTCTCTAACAATTCTATCTCCCAAAAATAATCACTGTTAAGAATTCGGTGAGTACCATGCTTGATTTTTAACATGTGTGTGTGTGTACATGTGTGCTAAACCTATGTATTCACAGGAATGGAATAATACTGAACAAATTTGTTTGCTCCTGGATTTTTTTTTCACATAATACTATACTTTGTATATTTTTTTAAAAAAATCATCTTTCATTGACTTAATGAGTCTTTGAAATTCCATTGTATGAATACACCACATTTACTGAAGTTTTCCAGTAAGTTCTTTTATTTGTCATTGCAAATAATGCTACAATGAATATCCTGTATACATATTTTTATGTATTCTGTCTAATGTTAGGGAAGCCCCAGTGGCTCAAGAGGTAAAGAGCCTGCCTGCAGTGCAGATGTAGGAGACCTGGGTTCGATCCTAGATTGGGAAGATATTATACAAAATAGGTACTAGACGTAGAATTGTTAGATTAAGTAATATACTTATTTTAGATTTTAGCAGAGATTACAAATGAGTCAGCAAAAGAAATCTAAATTTTCACACTCCAATAAAATTGCTATTTTTTCACACTCTTGCCAAAATGTGATGAATGTGTTTGTGTCATTTTTGTCAATTTAACGGGTGAAACTTAGCTTACTGCTTAGTTTATTTACTGTCCCTAGAATACTAGTGAAGTTAGCTATCTCTTCATAGCTTTATTTATATTTCTTCTTCTGAATTCATAATTTAGTCTCTGAATTCATGCTCTTCATGAGTATTTTACATGAGGTGTCTATCCTATACATATTAATTTGTAGATACTCTTTTTATATTAAAGAAAATAATTTTTTACCAGTAGTAGGTGCTTCCAGTACTTTTCCCCAGTCTTTGCTTATCTTTCTCTCTCTATATATAAGCACGTACGTTTATGAATAGGTGGTCTCAAGGAGATCTGACACAATAAGTCTAAATTAAGTGACTTCACTTTAAAAATAGAACAAAATGTCATGGAAAATACATTTTTAAGTTGATTTAGTCAACTTTAAAATAAAATGACAAGGAATTAAGGTGATATTTTTCTTATATTAAATTTAATTCTAAAAATTAGCCAATTAAAAAAAATTATTGTTTCACCACACCATGAGGCAAGTGGGATCTTAGTTCCCTGACCAGGGATCAAACCCTTGCCCCCTGCAAGAGGAAGTACAATCTTAACCACTGGACCACCAGGGAAGTCTCCCAATTAGCTAATTTTAAAACATTCAAATACAATTATTTTATTTTGATAGTAGGTTAGATGTAAGTCAGATTGTACTCTAGCCCATTAAAAAGCCCTCCACAGAATAAGTGCTTTCCCACCATGGTCATAAAGAGGATCTATTTTGTAGAAATATTAGAGGATTTTATTCTTTTGCCTAAGGATCTCTAAAGTAGCTGTTAACTGCTCAGACTCTTCTGGATCATCATTTGCCAGCAACGTTGCTTATGATTCAAATAATTCTTTAGCATCACTGTAATCACTTAAGTGCAAATCCTAAAACATTTATAAGATGTGTAACTTCACTTAGCAATCAGTTTGTTTTGAATTGTTTATTCACTGTTTGCAACATTAGACAATACTTAGTTCACTGACATAATGGGTAGAAATAGGTATTAGTATACTAGTTAGGGAAGGGCTTCCCAGGTGGCTTAACAGTAAAGAATCTGCCTGCAACTCAGAAGACACAGGAGACATGGGTTCAATTCCTGGGTTGGGAAGTTTCGATCCCTGGGTGGGGAAGATCCCCTGGAGAAGGGAATGGCAACCCACTCCAGTGTTCTTGCTGGGGAAAATCCCATGGACAGAGGAGCCTGGTGGGTTATGGTCCATGGGGTCTCAGAGTCAGACATGACTAAAGCAACTGAACATGAACTCTATTCAGGGAAGGAGCAGAGGTGTTAATATTTAATAAACATGTTTGTATTAAGCAAATTTTGACTTCTGCTGAAACTAAAGGGACTTGGATAATAAACTTTCTGAGAACTAAAACTCTTAAGGTCAAATCTGTACTTTCACATTTTTTTCCTTTATGGTTACTGGGTTTCCTGTGTTACTTAGAAGTTTTCCTCAGTCTGATGATAATATTTTACTACTTAGTTTTTCCAATGGCTTTTACTGTTCTGCTTTTACAATTAGATGTTTACCGCATCTGGGATTTAACTGTGAAATACCCATGAAACTTTATTATTTTTACATTTTATTCAAAGAATAATTTGCTCAACACATTTTTGAATAAAATTTTTGATAGTAAATTTTGCATTTTATAGACCAGCAAAGTCTAGATAGCTGTGGAGTTGACACATAGTTGTTAATCCTTCAGTTTAGTTCAGTTCAGTTCAGTCGCTCAACCGTGTCCGACTCTTTGCGACCCCATGGACTGAAGCACTCCAGGCCTCTGTGTCCATCACCAACTCCTGGAGTTTACTCAAACTCATGGGCACTGGGTCGGTGATGCCATCCAACCATCTCATCCTCTGTCATCCCCCTTCTCCTCCGGCCTTCAATCTTTCCCAGCTTCAGGGATTTTCCAGTGAGTCAGCTCTTCACATCAGGTGGCCAAAGGATTGGAGTTTCAGCTTCAGCATCAGTCCTTTTAATCAATGTTCAGGACTGATTTCCTTTAGGATGGACTGATTGGATCTCCTTGCAGTCCAAGGGACTCTGAAGAGTCTTCTCCAACACCACAGTTCAAAAGCATCAATTCTTTGGCACTCAGCTTTATTTATGGTTCAACTCTCACATCCATATATGACCACTGGAAAAACCATAGCCTTGACTAGACTGACCTTTGTTGACAAAGTAATGTCTCTGCTTTTTATTATGCTGTCTAGGTTGGTCATAACTTTCCTTCCAAGGAGCAAGTGTCTTTTAATTTCATGGCTGAAGTCACCATCTGCAGTGATTTTGGAGCCCCCAAAAATAAAGTTTCTCACTGTTTCCATTGTTTCCCCATCTATTTGCCATGAAGTGATAGGACCAGATGCCATGATCTTAGTTTTCTGAATGTTGAGCTTTAAGCCAACTTTTTCACTCTCCTCTTTCACTTTCATCAACAGGCTCTTTAGTTCTTCTTAACTTTCTGCCATAAGGGTAGTGTCATCTGCACATCTGAGGTTATTGATATTCCTCCAGGCAATCTTGATTCCAGCTTGTGTTTCATCCAGCCCAGCATTTCTCGTGATGTATTCTGCATATAGGTTAAATAAGCAGGGTGATAATACACGGCCTTGACATACTCTTTTCCCGATTTGGAACCAGCCTGTTGTTCCATGTCCAGTTCTAACTGTTGCTTCTTGACCTGCACACAGATTTCTCAGGAGGCAAGTCAGATGGTCTGGTATTCCCATCTCTTTAAGAATTTTCCACAGTTTATTGTGATCCACATAGTCAAAGGCTTTGGCATAGTCAATAAAGCAGAAGTAAATGTTTTTTCTAGAACTCTCTTGCTTTTTTGATGATCCAATGGATGTTGGCAATTTGATCTCTGGTTCCTCTGCCTTTTCTAAATCCACCTTGAACATCTGGGCATTCACAGTTCATGTACTGTTGAAGCCTGGCTTGGAGAATTTTGAGCATTACTTTGCTAGCGTGTGAGGTGAGTGCAATTGTGCGGTAGTTTGAGCATTCTTTGGTATTGCCTTTCTTTGGGATTGGAATGAATATTTCAGACTTAAATTGTTAATCCTTAGTTTATTCAAGTAGGGATTTCAAAACCAACATGTTAGCATCTATGGCCTCCATTATTTCATAGAATGACTCCAAGGAGTGGAATTTCAGAATTAAAATAGCTTACAGTTATTAATCCTCCTGACTTCATCTCAGAGCAGACAGATCCCCACCCAGAACAGAGACATGCTGTTACACATGATAATGGCAACACTCCACCCTTTATCATATTGTGAAGATTCTGAAGCTCTGAGCATGACCAAATTACTGATAGAAACAAAAAACTGAAACGGATGGGACTCGTGGGGAATCACACGCAGAAGACACTTTCAGTGGAGAGCACCTAGTACTCAGCACAGTTCACAAAACTCGATTATGAACAATTGGTTGTGCTGAATGAGGTCAGTCCTACCACTGACTGATGTGATGAGGGGTCATTAGAAATCTCTAGTTGCTCAAATAAAGGAAACAGCTAAAACGTTGCAAGAAGAATAAGACACTGTTAGCATGTGTTTTCGAGGAGTCTATTGTTGCAGGATAAATTGTTGAAAATTTGTATGTGGAGATTTTTTATTCTGTGCCTCTATACACATTTATAGAAATCATTTCACCCCATACCTAGGAAGATTACAGTAATGCAGTAATGAGATTTGAATGTCAATTGACATGTTCCTTTGTTTATCACTAAGTCTAGCTGTGTAAGCTACTTATTTACATAGTAGTGCTGGATAGTACTTATAAAGCTATCATTTTATTCATCTCGAGTTCTCTCTTATCCAAATAAAAACAAATCTCCTCAGGCATCAGTTTGGGAATGTTGCCTTTGAAATCTAATAGTGAACCGGCTGCCTCAGCATCTGTGGAGCCCAATTCATTCCATCACTGTCCAGAATTATAATTCTCCATTTGGATGCTTGGAAATGTAGTGATGGGGGGAAATTGCATTTAGAAAAGTGACAACCGATCAGAGCATTCATAGTGCTACAAGAGGAATTTTTATACCTTTGCTCCTTTTAGTCCCTTGGTCTGAACAGGTGTTGCATTTTGCAGAATAGCATGCCTTTTAAAAAGTTGTTCATAAGGTGAATTTCAATATAGCAAATCATAGCTGTCTATTGATATCTGTAAAATTAAAGGTATGTTTGTCAGGTGGAAAAAATCCACCCTCCTTATTAAAACTTATATATGCCTCACACCTACATTTAACAAGAAAAACCTAAAAATTTTAAATAAAACATGAGGAATAACTTCAAGACTAAATTACAGAATGAGAACACAAAGGAGCTTGGATTGTTTTGCATTTGGAATAAGAAGCATGAAGATTTAAAAGAAAAATAACAACATCGTACTGAACAGAACATGCCAGGGGCAGAGCTGAACAGTCTTATGAAAGACATTTTTCATTCTTAACCAGAGTATGCTTGTGTGTACAAGATGACAAAATAATCGAGTGAAGAGTGAATAATTCATCTCATCAACAGGTTGTTTCGTGTTGAACCAATGCAAGGCCAAGCAGTTAGTTTGGCTATTTTCCCCCTTGGAATATTTGTCTAAACAAATACTCTTAAAGGAAGGAAGCAGCTGCATTTCAGTAAAATGAGCCCTGAGCATAGATTCTGAAAGCTTACATCATGTGCCTAGCTGTGTACTTCTGGGCAACTTGCTTGAATTACCCATTTCCTGATCTGGAAATGGAGGACATGACCACTTCAAAGGGCTGTGAGGGTAAAATTAGAGAAGGTGCATTAAAGTATCTGGTAAATAATATACACTCCAAACAGGGCTCAGTGATGGTCCAAGCACCATGGTCCAAACACCACCATTTTTTTTTATGGTGTGTGCCATGTATTTTATAAAAAATTTTGCATAGTTTGTCTTCTGTATTAAGCTAACAGTTTATATATAAACTACAAGGAGAACCATGGTAAGTTCAAAATACTGAACTTCTGAGTGATGAGTCAAGGTGTGTCCTCAGATCAAAAGGAAAGCTTGGATACCACTTAGGATAGATCAACTATCAAATAATTTTTAATCTTTCACTAATTTACTCCCCAAAGCACATACTTGTTGTCTATCCTGTGCCACGCACCTGCCAGGGTTGACCAGGCCAGCATCTGTCCTCTATACTCTTACAATCTCTTTGGGAAGAAGGGTGATGTGTAACAAACTTTGATTTAAATGTCATAAAGGCTACAGTAGAGGTTGGAAAGAAGTATAAGAAGAAGAAATTTGTATTGTTTTGGTAAGTGTCACATAGAAGCTGATATTAAATAATTTAATAAATGCTTTCATTTACAATTTAAAAAATAGATTCATCTATCATGGCTTTTCCAGTAGTCATGTATGGATGTGAGAGAGGGACCATCAAGAAGGCTGAGTGCGGAAGAACTGATGCTTTCAAATTGTAGTGATGGTGAAGACTCTTAGATCAAATCAGTCAATCCTGAATACTCATTGGAAGGACTATTGCTAAAGCTCAAATACTTTGGCCACCTGGTGAGAAGAGCTGACTCATTGGAAAAGACTCTGATGCTGGGAAAGACTGAAGGTAGAAGGATAAACAAGGGGCAGAGGATGAAATGGTTAAGTAGATAGCATCACTGACTCAAAGGACATGAATCTGAGCAAACTCCAGGAGATAGTGAAGGACAGGGAGCCTGATGTGCTGCATTCCATGGGGTCTCAAAAAGTCAGATGACTTAGCAACTGAACAACAAAATCGTGGAATCATCTTGCTAATCCTGTATGTATGTGTACATGCATGCATGCCAATGTATGTGTGTGTATTTTCATTTTTATAATTTATTTTTTACCTTGGATAATTCAGAAAGTCTTTCTGGAAGCTCAGTGTTCACTGACTTAACTCCCACATGAACAGCGAAGCTATCTTTTGTATCAGACACAAAAGACAATAAAGCAGCTAATGGAATCCTTGCTTTCAAATACTATTTTGATATGACTAATCTTGCTGTTTGGTCAAATAATGCAGCTCTGTGCTAACTGTACTAGTTAATTTATACAGCTTAGAGGACTGCTGTTCAAGGCAAAGGAAAAAGAAAACAGAATTAGCTGTGGTGCATAATCTATATATAATCTCTCTTCGTATATTTTTATGCCTTGCCATTCAGAATAAACCACAACCATCAATTCCCCAGACTCCTAGATCATAATTACCTGGAATATTTGATTCTCTGAAAGATGTGAGAATTTCTAAGCTTATCTGCTTTTGTACAAATTTACTTGCTAAGGAGATTTCATAGAAAGCAATTTAACTCTGGGTCTCTTAAGGAGATATATATATATATATATATATATATATATATATATATATATATATAAAATGAAAGAGAAGCATTCAATTTTCAGTTTTCTTCCCTCCACCGACTTCATTCATCTGGTTTTACTTTTTTAATGCACAGAGATTCTGAAGGCAGTGATCTAAGGAAATGATTTTATCATATCATCACCTTGTTTGCATCTGGGCTTGCCCTGCACCACAGGTGTGTGAGACCATGCGTGGTGTGGAGGAGCAGAGGGTGGTGGGAAGGTCTGGACTGGGTCAGTTTCAGAACCGTCAGGAAACTTTTCCAAAGTGCACATCCCTCTTCACCTCCCTCCTCAACCTCAACCAGTGACAGAACCAGTGATCAAATGAGCTAAAATGGCCAGGGAGTATGTTCCTACAGGGAGCAAAGAGCCGTAAATCATTCGGGTACAGACATTATACATCTTGTCAAGAAGAGTACTTACGGGGGGCAGAGGAATGTGAAAGAATAGCTATTTGTTAGTGTGGGTTTTTTTGATCAAGGAAAGATTTTAGTTGTCATTTACATAAGAACCATGAACAGCCAGCTGGGAAACTTCTGAACCAACTTGAGTCCTCTTACTTAGCAGTTCACTAAAGTTTCCTTATGAATGGAAAAGAAATGCTTACACAAATATGTTGGTAATACCTTCCATGTAGGTATCTATTCACATTGTTATAAAACCATTGTCAAAGCCAAATCAGCTAAGTCAGATAAACTGGATTATTCCTTGTGCACAGTCATACAGACATGTAAGATGCAAAATGATGATGTACAGATTTAAAAAAGGATTCACTAATTCAGACTCATTCATAGGAAGAGCCAGCCTGGAAACCTCCAGAATCTGATCCTAAGTCAATCTTGTGTGTGGGTAGTTATTTTAGAGAGGCGATTCCAGGGAGCAGGAGTGAGAGACAAGATAATTGAAACAAGGAAGAAGGGAACTTGACACAAAAATGGCTTTTCCAGTTCACCATTGCTAGGGTTAACTGGTGCTTGCTGCTATAAGATCTTTGGAGGAGGTTTAACAGAGGCATCTGGGAGCTGGCCATGGGTGATGTAAGGAGGAAGTGGTTCATTGGCTCCCACCCCACACTGGTCAAGGGTGAACTCATGGGCATTAGCTCCCAGATACTTCTGGATCGTGCAAGCATGAGTGGTATGGTTTCCCACAAATGTCCTAAGTATCAGAGAACTGAGATGAGATGCTGCCAGCTTGCACCTGCTAAAACTGGTCAAAGCTTCATGGAACTAGTTACTGCATCTGAGGTTAGATTAGTGGTAGAATTGAAAGGACTTAAAATTCACATGAGAGATGTCTGGTGCATTACAAATTGAACATCTTTTAAAACTAAAACAAAGCTTTTTCACACTGCGTATATTCAGTACTCAGGGAACAATGGAAGGCTGACTGGAGAATCTTTAATAAATAGGAAGCATGGGAAATGGATTTAGAGTGAAATATGGCAGGCCCTAAATCTGACACTTTCTGGCAGTATGAACTTAGACCAGTTACATCCAATTTTGCTGAGCCTCAGTTTCCTGATCGCCAAAGACAGGGATAAATGATATCTTTCTCATGGGATTCTTGAATGCTAAATGAGATGCTGAATGTAGTAGCACGGTTAGCATTTCAGAAAAGGGGCACTCCTAATACTAATTATTAGCATTCAATCAAAGTCAGCACACAAGGCAACTTGGAGGGACCCTGCCATTGTTAGGAACTGTGGATTTCAGTCAGCCGGGACCAGGGGAGACAGAGAACAAAGGTGGCAACAGCTGGTGGGAGCTGGTGGAAGAGTGCTTCTGGGCCCTGGGGAACTACAGATTATGCAGAACAATCAAAACTGAGTTGGGAGGGTCAGGGGTCACACTGAGGTCAGAGGTCAAGTGTGGTGACCTCTGATCCAAAGCTAGGAAATAGAATGCTCAGAAGTGGAGGTCAAGTCCTGTCAAGAGTCAAAGACAGGCAAACGGTTGTGCCAGCCCACATGTTGCTCTGTTACTGGCCTTCCTTGCCAGGAAGCTTGCCATTGCATTTCCCGCCATGCTGAATACAGATAACTGACTTCCAAGGTGTGGTCAGCCAAAAGTCTGAGAGATCAAAGATACCAGTCCCACTAATGACCAGATTATGCAGCAGATAATAGGAAAAGTTCTATACAAAACATCGTATTACGTACTTATTCCAAGAAGTCATGCACATTACCCCAAAGATGTCTATAACGTGAGTTCTTATTTACAAGGTATGACAAATTTTTGATATTCTTGAACTTCCTTCTGCCCTGGCCCTGTGCCTTTAAATGGGTATTGTGAACAGAATTCAGTTAAAAAAAGCTCTTTAACGTCATGCTTGTAAATGTCTTATGTCTTAACATGTTTTACATTGTTCCATACTTCACTGATTTCAAATGGCCAACCATCCATCCACTTACACATTCATCTATCCATCCATCTGCCTTAGTCCATTGGGCTTCTATAGTAAAATATATAGTAGAATACCATAGGCTGGAGGGCTTAAACAACAAACATTCATTTCTTGTAGCTCTGGAGGCTGACAGATTCCATGTGTGGAGAGGGAGGGCCTGTTTCCTAGTTCATAGAAGGCTGTTTTCTTGATGAGTCTTCACCTGGTGGAAGCGACAAGGGAGCTGTCTGGGTCTCTTTTATAAGAACACTAATACCACCATGAGGATGCTACCTCAAGACTATGTGTCTCCCAAACACCTCCAAATACCATCACATTAGGGATTAGTTTCCAACGTATGAATTTTAGGGGGACACAAACATTCAGTCTAGAGCACCATCCATCTATTCATACATTCATTTATTCATTCAACTATTCAATAATCTGATAATTTAATCATTTAACTAGAAAACACTGATTATGTGCCTTCTAAATTACTGTTGCAAAGTGTTATGAGCGTATCTGACGAATAGTATAAAGCACGGGGGTGCCTCATGCATTTGTCCCTTAGATTTTGCTGTATATTTTATAAATTTTAATACTTTGGTTTCAATATTAAGCCCATAGGTTACATGTGATATTTAAGTAGGTAATTGTGTAGTACTATCTCACTGAGGTTTTAATTTCATTCAAAGGCTAATGATGTCAAACATCTTTTCATGTATTAATTCCTTTCTATATGCTCTCTGAAATGTCTCTCCATGTCATTTGCTCATTTTCTAACTGGATTGTTGTTTTTTCACTATTGAATTTTGAAAGTTGTTTGCATATCCCATATACTTGTCCTTTGGATAGGTGGTTTGCAAATATTTTTTGCCAGTCTGTATCCTGTCTTTTCATCCTTTTAATAGGATTTTTCAGAGCAAAAGGTATGATTCTGATTAAGTCTAGTTAAGTTCACATAATAATTCTTTTCCTTTTATAATTTTTGCCTTTGATGTCAAATCTAAGCATTTCTTGCCTAGCTCTAGATCCTGAAAATTCTCTCATTGCTTTTCTAAAAGCTTTTACATTTTATTTTTTACATTTAAGTCTATGATCTATTTGGAGTTAACATTTATATAAGGTGTCAGACAGGTTGAGGTTCAGTTTTTGCCTGTATATCTCTAGTTTCTCCAGGACTATTGGAAATGCTGTCTTTCCTTCTTTGAATTGCTTTTGCACCTGTGTCAAAAATTGGTTGAGCATATTTGTGTGAATTGACTTCTGGGTTCCTTCTCTATTCTGTCCTGCTGACACATTTCTGTGTCTATTCCTCTGCCATGACCAAATATTCTGATTATTGAAGTTTTATGATATGTCTTGAAATCAAGTACATGATTCCTCTTACTTTGTTTGCTTAGGCCGTGTTGTACAGTTTGTGAGATCTTAGTTCCCCAACCAGGGATTGAACTCAGGCCCCAGCAGCAAAACTCCAAGTCCTAACCGTTAGACTGCCAGGGAATTCCACCCCCCTCCCCCACCCTCCCACTTTATTCTTTTTCACAATTGATTTATCTAGCTTAGCTCCCATGCCTTAAAAAAAAAAAAAAAGGAAATAGTCTTGGCTACATCTATAAAACTCTTGCTGGGATTTTGATAGGAATTGGGTTAAAAGCTGTATATCAATTTGGGGAGAATTAACATCTTTCCTAGCTTGAATCTTTTAATACATGAACATGGTATGCCTCTCCATTTGATTAGGTCTTCTTTGATTTCTTCTGTCAGCATTTTGTAATTTTTAGCATGTAAGTTTCATACACATTCTATTAGATTTGTACCAAAGTGCATCATTTTTGATTGACTGTGCTTCCCTGATGATTCAGATGGTAAAAAATCCACTTGCAAAGCAGGAGACCCAGGTTCAATCCCTAGGTTGGGAAGATCCCCTGGAGAAGGGAATGGCCACCCACTCTAGTATTCTTGCCTGGAGAATGCCATGCAGAGAAGCCTGGAGAGCTATAGTCTATGGGGTCGCAAAGAGTCAGACATGACTGAGAGGCTAACACACACACACGCATATAGTATTTTATTTTTAGTTTAGTGTTTATGTGTTAGTTGCTAATATATAGAAATACAACTGAATTTTTAAATGCGTTTTGAATCCTGTACCTTGAGAAACTCATGTATTAGATCTAGGAGGTCTTTTTTTCCTTTGTAGAAAATCACATCATCTGGAAATAGGGGAAGTTTTCTTTCTTTCTTTCTAATTTGTATGCCCTTTATTACCTGTTTAAACTGTAATTAGCTTCAATATTTCCTCAATAAACACTTAGACTCACATGAGATGTTGTTATAATTTTTGCTCCAACCATCAAACATAATTTAGAAAACTGAAAAGTTTATTGTATTTAATCTTATTATTGCTAATCATGTTCTTTCTTTTTTCCTAACATTCCAAAGTCCATTGTTTATCATTTCTTTTCCTTAGAGAATTTTCTATAGCCATTCTTTTTTTTTATTTATTTTAATTGGAGGCTAATTACTTTACAATATTGTAGTGGTTTTTGCCATACATTGACACGAATCAGCCATGGGTGTACATGTGTTACCCATCCTTCTTTTAGGAAGTTCTGCTGGTGATAAATTCTCTTTGTTTTTCTCCATTTGAGAATTTCTTGGTTTCTCTTTCATTTCTAAAAGGTATTTTCACTGGATATAGGATTTTTCAATGCCAGTTCTTTTCTTTCAGCACTTGAAAAATGATGTACTGCTTCCTTTTGTCATATTTCTGATGTGAAATCCACTTCTATTCAAGTTGTCTTTCCCCTGTAGGTAAAGTATTGTTTCTCTCTCACTGCTTTCAAGATTGTTCTTTGTCTTTAATATTTAGTAATTTGACTATGATGTGCCTTTAATGCAGATTTCTGTATTTCTGTGTTTGTGGTTAGCTCAGTTTCTTGAACCTGTAGGTTATGTCTTTTGCCAAATTTTGGAAGTTTCAGCCATGGTATTTGAGCACTTCTTCAGCCCTATGTGTTTCCCCTCTCCTTCCAGGACTCCAAGGACACAATATTAGATCTTTTGATATTAGTTTTACATGTTTCTGAGATTTTTATTCATTTTGTTCCCAGTATATTATCTCTTTGTTCTTTATACATTTATTTTTCTAAAGAGAGAACTATATTCAAAAGTCAAAAGGTAAAATATTTTAAATGCTTCCTGATGAGATTAGAAAGCCCATGATCACATGCCAAGCAGTAGGATGGGCTTGGATCCCCTATTTTATTGAAGCCGTTGGTGCAGTGAGGGTTTAAGCCACATGACAGAGGAAGTACCACTATCATGACCATTTTACAGAAGAGTAAGATGCAGCTTTGAGAGAAGTAGAGTAATTTGCCAAAATAACACAGCTAATTAATGGTGGAGCTACAATCTGAACCACGGGGCACCTATGATCTTCAAGTACGGGATGCATTACTGACCAGGGTGCCCAGCTACAGCTCACCGAAATCTATTGCAGGCATGCTGTGCAGGGCCATTCCTGGATGACACGGTTTCTCTGACAGCTCACTTTGCCTTAAGAACTCCTTAAGATCCTTGCCATGTCTTTCTTGGACTTTACAGCAGATTAAGATGCTTCCACCCAACTTCCCTCCCTCTCTCTTCACTCAGGGTCAGACATGCATCACTGATAACGGCTTGCCCAGCCTATCCCAGCTCCCTCTCTTGTTTTCTCCAATTCAGGCATTTCCCCTTAAGAAAACTCATGCATGTTGAATCCATTTTGGCATCTGTTTTCTGGAGGGCCTAAATTAACACAATCGGGTAATCTGATTTAAGAGCCCGAGCTATTGACCACCCCTCCATAAGTAGTGGAAAGAAATAAGTGTGTCTGAGGAATTACTTGAGATTCCACTGGGGTGCTCAAGTAAAATAATATATGTGGGAAGATTTTATAATCTCTTAAATTGAATGCAAATGCAAGCTGTCCTTATTATTTACAGTTCACACAGCATAGTTTGCTTTGGACTCTGCCTGCTCTCAGCCCCTGGCCTAGATGTGGATGATCTTCAATTTATCATAAAATCTGATGATTGCTGTCTCATGAGAATTGCAGACTTATCACTTTAATTTTTATAACACTTACCACGGCCATGATTTGTAAGACATGTACATGACATTACAACCCTAAGTCAGTTTTTATCCAAATAAACTGAAATTTGGCAACAACTTTGTAAAAATTGATATAATGTGCACCTTGGAATGATCCCATTCATCACTATCCCCATTTTCTAAATTGTCTTTAAACAAGGGTGTGGTGAATTCTTGGAGAACTGACAATAAACTCCACAACCTGTTCTATCTGGCCCACAACAGAAGTAATTGAAAGCTTTACCTGTTATTATCTGGCTTCCTTACCTGGGAAGCAAGATACTGACTGTGAGAAGCTCTTATTCATTTATGCCACAAAAATAGGTTTGAATAAATCACTTAGCTAATCTCAATAACTAATATGAAATGCTTCTGTTTTTATTGGTAAACAGACTCCTGACATTGAGTCGTGTCAGAATGAATTAGAGTTTGCCAAAATGCCAAGAATATTAAATAGAATATTTCAAAGTATCCTGGGAACAAGAAGAAAAACATAAGAAGGATAAGCTGACTTGGGGTAGAGGGTACGTGACTAATATGTGGCAAAAACAAGTTCTCCATTCTTTTGCCATCAAAAGGTAGTAAACTGGAAAATATGGAAAATAGAAATTCTGTTCAAAGGAGAATCAAAGCCCAAGATAGACAAGAAAGCATATCACAATTATATGAACTCAAGTCAGGATGAACAGCGTTCTAAGGTAGTGATAATCATGGAAAATACTGATGATCAGATTTACAGTTTTGCTGTAAGCGCCTGATATATATCCCCTAACTTAGTCCTCACAAAAACCTAGAAGGCAGATGGTGGTATATTCCCACTTTTCAGATGTAAAAACTGAGGCCCAGGGAAGTTGAATAGCTTGTTCACAGCAGGCCTGAAATTTGAACCCAGACAGTCTGATTCTAGAGCCTTCCAGTCAGCATCCAGTTCACAAATCAGCAGCATTTTTATTACCCAGATGCGTGTTAGATGTGTGGAATCTCAGACCTATGGAATCAATCTCTGCATTTTAATAAGACCTCCAGGTAATTCTTAAACTGCATTGTGCCGTGCCATGCTATGCTAAGTCACTTCAGCTGTGTCCAACTCTTTGCAACCCTATGGACTATAGCCCACCAGGCTCTTCTGTCCATGGGATTCTCCAGGCAAGAATACTGGAGTGGGTTGCTGTGTTCTCCTCCAAAGTCACATTGCATTGTACATTGCAATCAGAATTACTGCTCCAAAGCCCATACTCTGTCACTCAATCATATGGTTTGCTATCTCCATCACACTAAAGACCAGATAAATGTGAGTGTAGGACTCTGTAAGTGACCTTTCAGAAGTCATGAAGTATGAGAGGGGTAGAAGGAGAGATGATGAACAAACCCCATGGTTTTCAAAAAGATTGAGGGAAGGGGAATCAACAGAATAAACTCCAGTGCAACTGACAGAAATTCCTGGAAAATTTAAATTAGAGAGCTAAAGGATGATCTCAAGGAACCAGTGTGGGGTCACTAAGAAAATGTTCTGTCAAATGAACCTGTGTTTCCTTTTGGATGGACACATGGATATCAGGAAAACACCACAGCTGCATCACACACGAATGTCAGTAACAAGAATGAATTTTGGGAAAGTCTTATTTTTTTTTGCCACCTAGCATGTGGGATCTTAGTTCCCCAACCAGGGATCAAACCTATGCCCCCTGCAGTGGGAGCACAGATTCTCAACCACTGGACTTTCAGGGAAGTGCTGGTAAAGTCTTTCTTGCTATGCCTGTTGATAACATGGACATATAAGCAGAACTGGTAGCTAATTGAATAACTATATCCAAAGGGGGTTGATTAACAGATCACTGTAAATAAACAAAAAGGTATTATTCTTTCATTCATTCAAAGAATGTTTATTGAGCATCCCTGTAGTCTAATGTTCTTCCAGGTGCTAGGAATACACTGATGAACAAGACAATATTCTGCTCTCATAAAACAACTAAATGCATAAAGATAATTACAGATGTCAAATAAAATATAAACCATGCACATTAGTTACAGCGAGGAGAGGAAATTTCTTAGGTGTTGACATTTGACCCAAGACCTGACTATTGAGAGGGAAGGAGCTACAAGGGGACCTATGTAAGGGCATTCTAGACCAAGGGACGAGCAGTATATGAAGGCCTGGGACTGGCCATGAGCCTGGCATGCTGGAGGAATGAGACAGATGAAGTCTGATAGGAAAGGTCAGTGCAGTCCTGAATGAAGACTTTTTTTTTGGTCACACTGTGAGGCATATGGGATCTTAGTTTCCCAGCCAGGAATTGAACCTGTGCCTCCTGCATTGGAAGCAGAGTCTTAACCACTGGATCACCAGGGAAGTTCCTCAGGGAAGTCTTGAAGACCATAGAGAGTATAAGGAAATTCACCAGAGCATTTTAATTTGAAGCATGATGTGATCTGATTTATGATTTTAAAAGATCATAGACTGCCATATGGGGAAATGGATTATATTGGGGCGGGGGGTGGATAAAGAACTCTGTTCTTGATTCAGTACTCATCATCTTTCTCAGAAATTTAGATGAAAAGTCTGCAGAGACATAAGATTTCATGACCATATTTGTACATACATCTTAGCTGAGGTCTTCTGTGGTAGGTTATCGATCCACAATGAAATGAGCAGTCCTGAAGTAGCTTCCAAAATTAGCACATAAAATATAAAAGAACAGAAACACAAAGTTATGAATTTAAGAAAGTCTCATAGATTCCATACAGATTGAGAGAGACCTGGTTTAGCTGAATTTACAAGGAAAAAGTAGATTTTAACCTAGCTTTTTGATCAGTTTGGGACAGCATATATGGGATTTCAAAATTCTAATGGAGTTTTAGGCTGCATGGAAAGAAAAACTAAGGCAATGATTCTTACATCTGAGTATGTATCGGAATCACCTGAGAAATGAAGCAACATGTACAGACATAATGGTGCTAGGTTGCTTTGGTTTGTTTCATGTTCTGATGATTGCGGTGTCCCAGAACTGCAGCCCAGAGAGTAAGCCCACAAGATCAGTCATACTGGAAACATACATCACAGAGACACTCGATCAGTGTTACTAGAGAAGTAGATGTGGGTTATAGAGAAGATGCATGGCTTTTGAGAATGGAGATATTCAAAATACTTGGAGATTTTTAGATAGGAATGTTCCATGTACAGTAAACTGATATTAGGATGTCTTAGTGAACCAGATAAATGTATTGGTAGAATTAATAATATTCCATGATTGAAGGTCTAAAAATGCAAAGATATAGGAATTCTGCACAAAATAAAAATTTTCAGTGGCCACTGCAGTCCTATTCTAAGAATTTTGAAGGTAAGGATTGAAAAAAAAAAATGTTCTAAAATCCAGTGAGAAAGACAGA
This sequence comes from Cervus canadensis, assembly GCF_019320065.1. Taxonomy (NCBI): domain Eukaryota; kingdom Metazoa; phylum Chordata; class Mammalia; order Artiodactyla; family Cervidae; genus Cervus; species Cervus canadensis. Next base: position 33,448,320 of record NC_057410.1, on the reverse strand, counting down.
CATGGCAGATAATGACAGAGATAGCCACAGAGTCTTAGAGGGAAGAGTAGAGAGGCATGGTCCTTGTTCCATCTGGGAGTTCACAAGAGGTTTCCTGGAAGAGATAATGCTTTAGCAGAGTATTAAAGATGAGTCAGACGTAATTAGCCTGTGGAGAAGGGTGGGATGAGTGTTCAAAATTGAAGAAATAACTCCCGCAGAGGCTTGGAGCTGGAAGCAGCAGGGCACATGTGGGGAATTAAAAGGATATTACAAGAGGAGAAAGGGACAGGAGGAGTTATTGGGAGATAACACTTGGAAAGAAGTCAAAGAGGACCTGAATAAGTACTTTAGTGTTTCATTTTGTAAATGATGGGGAAATTTTAAAGATTTTTAAGTATTTTAGGTAAGATAATTCAAGCTGTTACTGCTGCTGCTGCTGCTGAGTCCCTTCAGTCGTGTCCGACTCTGTGCGACCCCATAGACGGCAGCCCACCAGGCTCCCCCATCCCTGGGATTCTCCAGGCAAGAATACTGGAGTGGGTTGCCATTTCCTTCTCCAATGCGTGAAAGTGAATTTGCTCAGTCGTTTCTGACTCAGCGATCCCATGGACTGCAGCCCACCAGGCTCCTCCGTTCATGGGATTTTCCAGGCAAGAGTACTGGAGTCGGGTGCCACTGCCTTCCCCGATTCAAGCTGCTGCTGCTGCTGCTAAGTCACTTCAATCATGTCTGAGTCTGTTGGACCCCATAGACGGCAGCCCACCAGGTTCCCGCATCCCTGGGATTCTCCAGGCAAGAACACTGGAGTGGGTTGCCATTTCCTTCTCCAATGCATGAAAGTGAAAAGTGAAGTTGCTCAGTCATGTCTGAGTCTTAGTGACCCCATGGACCGCAGCTTACCAGGCTCCTCTGTCCATGGGATTTTCCAGGCAAGAGTACTGGAGTGGGGTGCCATTGCCTTCTCCGATTCAAGCTGCTATGTAGCCTTAAACGAGTTAAGGCAAGAGGCAAAGGGACTAGTTATGAGCAAATCAGGATGACTCTAAGAGCTTGGGCTATGGCAATAGTAGGAATGGAAAGGAAAGAAAGAGATACACTGAAAAAAAAAATGCTCTTCAGAATGTGAAATCAGCATAATTTGATAATAAATGTGCCTGTGTGAGAGTGGGTAGAGATGGAGAAGTTAAGGGTAACTAATTCTAGTAAATGGTCAAGTGTGATGCCAATAACAGAGCCAAGAAATAAATGAAAGGAGCAAGCTTGGGGTGAGTTTTAGATATGTTTCAGGTATCTGTTCTACATGCAGGGCTCAGAAGAGGGATATGGATTAGAAGTCACCAATTATAAGTGGCAGCTGAATCCTTGAGATTAGAGGTTACCCAGGGACAGTGGGGAGAGGCCTGGTGAAATTAGAGCACGCACATTTTTCCGATGGATATCTGATGCCAAATTGGGGCAGAGTCGTGATGGACTTGAGCCAGCTGGATCTACCTAGGGGAGATTGTTATAATAATTATATTTGTTATAATAATAATCATAATAATTGTTATAATCTCAGAGGCTCAGGACATTGGTTTAGACAAATGGTAGGTTGCTCAAACCCTGAGGAAAATAAGTCAAATACCTAGTCCAAAAGACTGCGTTATTTCAGGAAATCCTTGAGTTCTATCTATCAGAGATATAGTTGATTTGCACCCCTACATGGTAGGGTCCTTGTTTCATTAAAGTTATAATGAGATAGGTGGGAAGGTACAATATCAAGCTCTTTCTCAATGGTGAACCATTTGTCTTGGACAGTGTCTAATAACTTGCCTATAGACAGTAAACTGAGAAGCCTCTACAGACAGAAATCATTAGGAAGGACTTTCCAGGTGCCAAACAGGTGCTACTTCTGTTGTCTGTTTCAAGCCCTTAGCAAAGTGCAAACTATCCCAAAGCCAGTGGGCAAATGCCATCTTGCCTGTAGGAGTAGCTCTGGAGAAGCATCACTTAGGAAACATCAAATTCCCTGAGCTTGTCCACACATGACAGCTTGTGAAGGCCCCTAAGGAAATCAAGGTTATTGAAGAAAATATCACCGGTTGGCATGCAGGTCTGTTTTTCCCACCTCCTATGCCTTTTGCTACTAAGCAGATGGTGCTATGGCACTTGTTAGGACGCTGGGCCTAATTCAAGAGCCTATCTTTGCTTTTGCCAAAGCTACTGAATTTGAGGGGACCCGGGGAGAATTAATAACCCTCAATATTCCTCTAACATCCTTTCCCTGTGTGATACATCCATTCTCACCTGCTGTTTTCATATTGTATTCCTTTCATGCCTCTGTCTCATACTGAAAGCTTGCTGTGCTGGAACACTGCCTCTATCATTCCTAACTGGCTGCACACTCCATCAGAGTCTGCAAATGGCAATGCCCCGCTAGTGGAAATCTCTTCTCAGGGCCTCATTCCCAAATGTTCCAGGCCAGCATGGGTTAACTAGAGTCCTGCCCATGAGCCCTTCTTTGGGAAGCCAACGTGTTCCTACTTGTCTGGCTTGGAACTTCTGCAGCCTGTTTCAACAATGCCATGTTTGATTGAGCGGGGTTCATGGGATAACTGTGAGGGCCATTGCTAGGGAGAAAGTCAAAGCAAGAGGAGCAATTAGATGATTAAATTGAAAGATGTTCTTTACGAAACAATTCACCACAGTTCCCAATGATATGTACACTCTGCCCCTCTTTCAAACTCACTTATAGATCCTCTCCTGCCCTTAGAGCAATTATTCCCCTCCATTCAAGTGTCTGGAAGGAGGCTGGCTGGAAAGCAGAGCTCCATTCCTGACTAGAGAGGCTGGATTCTTCAACAACTGGCCCCACCTCCAAAAGACTCTGCAAGGTCCAACTCAAATACTCTCCATTAGGTAAAAACCCAATCACCACCTTTATTTGTGAGTCACAAATTCTTTGTACCTAGTTGGTCTAGATTTGAAGATGATAGATAGAATAATGTTTACTTTTATGTGTCAACTTGGCTGGGCCACGATGCCCAGATATTTGGTCAAACATTATTCTGTATGTTTCTGTGAAGGTGCTTTTTTGAATGAAATTAGCCTTAATGAGATTAGCCAGAGATTAGTCTGTCAGTGGACTTTGGTTAAAGCATATCACCCTCCATGATGTGGGTAGTCCTTATCTAACCAGTTGAGAGCCTTAATGGAACAAAGGCTGTCATCCTGTGAACAAGAAGCCAGCAGACTGCCTTTGAACTAGAACTGCAACTCTTTCCTGAGTCTCCAGCCTGCTGGCTCACTCCATTAGATTTTGAACGCTCCAAGCCTCCACAATCACATGAACCAATTCACAAAGATCAATCTCTTTTTCTCTTTCTCTATATACATCCTGCTGGTTTGGTTTCTCTGGAGAACTCTGACTACACACAAAAAAAATTGTTAGCTGGCTAGATTTACAGATACATACATACACACATACATGCACAGAGAGATGATAGTTATATGCTTTTAAAGTATTGCTATAACAAAATTTCCCCAGATAGATATACACATATATACATACCTAGATACACAAATAGATGATAGTTAACATGCTTTATAAGTATTGCTATAACAAGGTTGACTCAGATAGATAGGTACTATAGAGAGATAGGTAGCATGTTTTAGGGGTTGAGGGATGGAATGGAAAGTTTGGGGGTTGGTTAGTTTTTGAGCATAGACTCAATGAAAGCCCTGCTCCCTCCCTGACAGATGAAGCTAGGGTTCCATGGGAATAGACATTTGTCTTATGATATACATAATTCATTGTTTTCCCTTCAGTTCTTATAAGAACACACTGATTACTTCAGATAAGCCATTCCAGCCCAGCTCTGTAGGACAGCCCCTGATTGAGGAACATGAACCAAACCCTCTTCAAAAGAAATTATCTCTCTGCCTTTCTGGGACATAATAGCCTCACTTTAACCACTCGCCTTTTTTGGCCTCTGTATATCTGTTTGAATAATTATTATTCATCTGCTTGGCCTTTCACAGAATTCCAGCTGTAAATAGCGTTCATCATCACCCCCATCACCACAGCTGGTAATGAAGAGAAATGTGTCAGCTAATGAGAAGAGTGGCCACCATTACAGTAATGAAGAAAAATGGACAGAAATGCTGCGGGAATGGCACCTCCACTATTTCCCAGTGTAATTGGCATGAGGTAATTGCTTTTTTATCCTCCCTGCCTTCATCTTTGCAAACTACTTCCAAATTCTTTACATGCATCACAAAATAGACAATTGAAATAGTGTAATAAATTAAAAAGGCAAAAGAGCTCAGCTTTGTGGTACCAGTTTTAAAACAAAGAAATAACAACATTTACAGGATTAATAAAAAGGATAATTATGGGGGGGATGCAGAGGGATCATTCCTTTGTTGTTATTTTTACTTCTTTTAACCACATACAAAGACGGACTCAAACAGGAATAACTCTGAATGTGTTCAAAAAACATATGCCATGGTCACTGCTACTTAAATGGTTCCCACTCACATGCAATAAAATGAAACATGAGGCAGACCTACTTTGATTCCTCCTGCTGGTATATGCAGGCCTAAGAGCAGCATAGAAATTAGGTCTGTATTTGTTTGGTATCTTATGTATCAAAATGTACCTTACTAGGGCAATTTGTATATGGCATGTCATTCTTCTGGTTTGTCCATTTTCATCACTTTGCTCTGTTGGGGCTACTCCAGGTACAGTCCTTGGAAAGATTCTCAAACTCAGCATTTTACAAAACCAACAAGAGAATTAAGAACAATGACCAAACCCCATGAAAAAAATCATGTGCAATCAGTAAAATTAATTTAAGTAATTTTTTTTTATTCTTTTAGAAATACTCCTACAAATTCTTTGATATTCCTCTCCTCCCCTTCCACTTGAGAGTGGGTTCGATTCAGACTCGCTTCCAGGGACTAGATTACAGTGTGTTACTACCATATTAGATTTTAAAAAAGATGCTGCAAAGGTGGAAACAACCCAAATGTCCCTCTACACATGAATGGATAAAGAAAATGTGTATATACACACGGAATATTGTTCAGCATAAAAAGGAGTGAAATTCTGATACATGATACAATATGGATGAATCCTGAAAACATTGTGCTAAGTGAAATAAGCCAGACACAAAGAGACAAATACTATATGAATCCACTTATATGAGGTACCTAGGATAAGCAAATTCATAGAGAAAGAAAGTAGAATAGAGATGACCAGAGGTTGGGAGTAGGTGGATAGAGAATCATTGTTAATGGGTATATAAAGCTTCTGTTTGATGATGAAAAGATCTGGAAATGGCTAGTGGTCATGGTTGCACAACAACTGAATGTCCTTAATGCCACTGAATTATACACTTAAAAATGGTTAAAATGATAAATCTGTTATATATTTTTTACCAAAATAAAAAAAAAAAATTCTCCCAAAAGACTGCACCTTCCATGTTGAGTGTTCTGTCTCTCTCTCTCTGTCTGTCTCTTGGACCATTTCACTCTAGGAGAGCCAGCTACTATGTCTTGAGGCCACCAAAGCAGCTCTGTGGAGATGCCCACATGGCAAGTAAGTAAGACTTCTGGACACTCCAGTGAGGAACTGGTGACTCCAAAGAGTGAGCCTTCTTGGAAGCAGATCCTCCAGACTATCCAAGTCTATAGATGATGCAGCCCTGGCTGGTGTCTTGACCATACCTCATAAGAGACCCTGAGCCAGAACCACCCAGCTAAGTCACTCTGGGATTTCTGACCCTCAGAAACTGAGATAATAAATGGTGGTTGTTTTAAGCCACCAAATCTTGGGCTAATTCATTATATGGCAATAGATATTGAATATAGTATAACTACATATGAGCTTCCCCAGGGGCATAGTCATAAAGAACCTGCCTGCCAAAACAGGACAGGCCAGAGACGTGGGTCTGACACCTGGGTCAGGAAGATCTCCTGGAGTAGGAAATGGCAACCCATTTCAGGATTCTTGCCTGGAAAATTCCATGGACAGGGGAACTTGGTGGGCTACAGTCCATGAGGCCAGAGTTGGACACAACTGAGTGACTGAGCACACACATAACTATATATATGTACAAACTTACAACAATACTGAATGAGATGAATTCACAGTAATATTAGATAGTAATAATAATCCAAGACAAGCTTCTATTCCTTTATACAAAGCAAACGGGGGTGGGGGGAAAGGTTTTCTACAAAGCTTAACCCAAAGCTATTGGGGTTAAGAAAAATGTCTATATCCTGATGCCATTTGTATCTTTTCTTTGCATTTCATTTGAAATATGGCCATTCCTTCTCAGGTTCCATATGGTTCCCTCTGCCACATTTGTCTGTGTGGGAATAGGTATTTTTACATCAAGTGAAGAACATTCTTGGTCTCTGTCTGCAGCAATTCAAAATGCATAGTTCAAGTACAGAATCTATATTTCAACTCTATATCTAGCACTCCAGATACTACTTTGTTATTGCAAAGACATACACTAACTGGGAACTCCATGAAACTAACCCCCACTATTTGTTTTCTTCTCTCTCTCATTCTTCTTAAGTTCTATCTATCTTTACTGTAGTGACAACAAAAGCAATTTGTATGTAGTTCTGGAGTTAGTAATTACAATAACAGTCACCAGAAAAGCTCTTCACTACTCACCAATGTCTATTATAGACTGGGTGGGGGCTGTCTACAAGCAGAATATAGGAGGTAAGATCTGGGAACCTGGTTGACCCAGGAATGGTGTTACTTATCTGACTTTTGAAGAATCACTCAGCTAAAGACCCAAGAAAAAGCAAAAAACCAAGTAGAGGTGGCAAGTCATGTGGCAAATGGGGGAAGGATAGGAGGAGACTTTAGCAGAGGACCAGTATGGAATAAAGTTAACAAAAATAGAATAAGAAGCAACATTCTATGCCATAAAGTCAGGCATCTAAACCATTAACCCATAAACACTGACTATGCAACAGGGCACTACTTTGAGTTTGGACCAGATTCTTAAAGGAGTCAAACTAGGCTAGGAATGAGAAGGGACTGATATCATAAGACTTCCTATATTGCATTGTTGGGGGAGTGTGTAATGTCCTCGGTTCTGCCTCACCACAGTAAGGATTTGAAACGGCAGACCAGTGTTACAGCTCAGTTACAGCTCAGAGTTGCATTCAGCAAACAAAGGATAGTACACCCAGAGGTGTGAGGGTGGGCTGACCCCAAAGGAGAGATCTCAACACATCTTGGCTCCCGCTTTTTATATGTTTTGTCTCCTCCCCGCTACGCCTGCCCTATGCAAATTAGGGCTAGCCAGGAAGGGGCATGTTTGTTTTACCTGAGTTTCTTACTCTGGTCCGAGGATTTTTGCTTTGTTCCCTTTTCACGGGCTTTTCTCTTTCTTTGTCTTTTAGCCACCACCATTTTGGACTCCCTTTTCCTATTCTAACTACCTACCAGCTTTATTAAGTATTCCATTCTTTTTCTCTCCATTGCAAACAGCACGTGTACATAAGTGATTACATGTTGGCATCACAGGCCCTTTTAAATATCTATAAAGTAGCATAAAGTATGGAGAAGGCAATGGCAACCCACTCCAGTACTCTTGCCTGGAAAATCCCATGGACAGAGGAGACTGGTAGGCTGCAGTCCATGGGGTAGCTAGGAGTCGGACACGATTGAGCGACTTCACTTTCCGTTTTCATTTTCATGCATTGGAGAAGGAAATGGCAACCCACTCCAGTGTTCTTGCCTGGAGAACCCCAGGGATGGGGGAGCCCGGTGGACTGCCATCTATGGGGTCGCACAGGGTCGGACATGACTGAAGCGACTTAGCAGCAGCAGCAGCATAAAGTAGGAGGCAGAAGATCAAGGCCCTCAGAACTCTTAGAAGATAACCAGGTAATCTCAGATATGACCTTTAGCTCTCTCCAGGCCTCTGTGTCATCTGTAAAATAAGGTCACTATATGTAAGACATTTGGACTGGATCAAAGGATCTACTGAAATTCCTTTTAACTATAAAATCCGAAATTCTATGGGTTGAATTCCGATGCCCATACTCTCCTCCATAAGGTATTCCTAGGGAATCATCCCAGCATGGCTACTTGGACAACTCAGTTTCTCCATCTCCATAGTACATGTCCTCCAACTCAGAACAGAGCATAGTTTGTACCCTGAAAACTCAAGAAATATGAATGGTTTAAGAGTAATCAGTGGGGATTGTGAGCACCTATAGTCAGAGATTCATTTCCAAGGAAGTTCTTACTGCAGAACTTTAGAAGGAAGATGACACCACAATGGGTGAAAATCTGGCCGAAGGTCCCATTCAATCAGGATGGTAAGCCTGGAACTCAACTTAGGGCAACAAGAGAATGAAACTTGAAACTCAGTCTGGGATACGTACAAGGATGGTGCAAAGCTAAGAAATTATAGAAGCCAAAGTGTATCAACTTCAAGAATCTGGAAGGAAATGAGTTTAGCTGGTTCTCAGAACATGCTCTGGAGAAGTGAAGGAGCAAGTTATATGCCCCCCACCCCGCCACTTTTTTAAAAAGAGGTTTTCCATGTCTCAGCCAGTGAAGAATCCTTGTATGTGAGTTCTCAACCAGTCAATGAGAATCTGCTGGTAGATCTCGAAGCCTGATCTGATAGAGCTCAGGTCAGTGGCCTGGGGGTTGACAGCTTGCCCACAGAGGAGTGAAACATCTACTAAAATCTCCCCACCCCTATCACTTGACCTTAAAGCTTTGAAAATGAAAGTGAAAGTCACTCAGTCATGTCCGACTCTTTGCGAGCCCATGGACTATAAAATCCAGGGAATTCTCCAGGCCAGAATACTGGAGTGGGTAGCCTTTCTCTTCTCCAGGGGATCTTCCCAACCCAAGGACTGAACACAGATCTCCTGTACTGAAGGCGGATTCTTTACCAGCTGAGCCACAAGGGAAGCCCAAGAATACTGGAGTGGGTAGCCTATCTCTTCTCCAGTGGATCTTCCCAACCCAGGAATCGAACTGGGGTCTCCTGTATTGCAGGCAGATTCTTTATCAACTGAGCTATAAAGCTTTTGGGGAAATGACAAACAGCTTCTCTTAACAAAAAGATTGGGAATCCCTGTTGTCATGTCTCACTGTCTCCTTAAGCCATGAAACAAAGATGAAAGATGTTCACAAGCAAAGACGGGTCAAATCTATTAAGAGAGTGGGCCAGGCATTTTCCTCCTGAAACCTGGAGAAAAACAGAAAAGAATCTTTTCTGACAAAATAAATATTTTGGTTTACTTGTTTGATTTTGTTTCACATTTATTTACTGAACAATAGGGAGAAATAATCTGAGTATGAAAATAACTAGCTATTAGAAGAAGAGGGGAGAATTTCAAAGATGATGCCCCATAGTTTATAGTCATGTAAGCTTGCTGGCCCTTCCCACCTCCGTTCAGCAATTCTGATTCCATTCTCTCAGCTCCCAGACAACCATTGAGAAGCTGAGTTCTAGTAGCACTGCCCTAGAGCACATTTCATTCTTTATCCAGCCCCCAAATGGACCATCATCCCAGTACTCCTTCTATCATTAGAGGGGAGAAGATGAGTTGAGCAAGTCTTTCTCCAAACTATAACCACATTTTTATATTAATCCAACTCCTGCCATCTGCTTTACTTCCAGGAAGTTCTTCTTAGCGGGAAGGTGGCACTCCAAGGGGTAAAGAGATAAACACTTGGCTGAATGTCTGTGAGAATTCATTAGATAATATCCAAAAAGCCCTTCAGAGAGCCTTGCTAAATACAACCAAAATTGTTCCTTGATTTCCTAAATCCAGGATTTCAGGTTTACTTTTGATGTTCCCTGGACACTTAGCAGTGTTTAGCTATATAGAGGGAGGAGAAATATTAACCAATTTTTATTTCAGCTGACCTTTTATAGAGACAAGAAGTAATTTTGCTTGAATTCTCCATTTCAGTCTAGGACAGTAACAGCCAGGCAGGGACTTTGCCCAGCACTTGTGAGGTTTACACTCAACCACCTTTGTCAGATGGGCATTTTATATTAAAACAATAGAGCACTGTTATTAAGACACCGGACTGGCACAACTTTAGGAAGATCCTAAACCAAGAAACTTTCTCTGGGTCACAAGAGTCTCTATGACTGTAAAAGTCTGACTGAAAAAATCTATTAGAGTCCAGGGAGCATTATAGTAGAAAGATCTGGAATTAGACTATATTTGCAGATTTTTAAAAAACTTTTAATTTTGTATTGGGATATAGTTGATTAGCAAACAGTCTGTGACAATTTCAGGTGAGCAGTGAAGGGACTCAGCCATACATATACATGTATCCATTCTCTCCCAAACTCCCCTCTCATCCAGGCTGCCATATAACACTGAGCAGAGTTCCATATGCTGTTAGTCCTTGTTGATTATCCATTTTAAACACACCAGTATGTCTATAGCCATCCCAAATTCCCTAACCATCCCTTCCCCCATTGAAGATTATTTGAAGATTCACTCTACCATTTGCTTACAAATGCTGCGATTTTCAGGAATTCCCTGGCAGTCCAGTGGTTAGAACTGGTGCTTTCACTATCTGGTTCCATCTCTGGTCAGGAAATTAAGATGTCACAAACCACATGATGTGGCCAAAAATAAATAAAATACATAAAAATTAAAAATAAAACAAATGCAGTGATTTTGGAGAGAGTAGATCACAAGGGTTAAGAATATAGGCCTTGGAGGCAGGCTGCTTGGGTTGGCAGCTTGATTCTACTGTTTACTTGCTGGATGATCCTAAAGAAATTCTCCAAGCCTTTGGCCTCAGTGTCCTTATCTGTGAAATGGACTGTTAACGGCACCTCCAAATGTTGCGGGGGAGGATGAAATAAGTTGATATTATTCCCAAATTTTCAGCATTTTAGCCAATGCCAGGCAAAATCAATAAAGAAAGTGAGCTAACCAAGGAAAACATTGGAGAAAATGTTGAATTTGGCAAAACTGGGAATCAAGCAGAACTTATTCTTTGGTACTCTCTCCAATTCTGTCTCTCCTGTTACTAATGTCAGTGTCCAGGTTCCCTCTATAGCACTGCACCCAAGCTCTAGATTGTTTGCTCTCCTCTGCTCTATACCCACCCTTCCCCAATCAACTTTTATTCACACTGGTTCTATTTCTTTAGGACTTCACTCCAAACCAGGTGATAATATAAGAAGAAAAAAAAATCAAATCTGGTTTAAGATCTTAATGAATGCTGATAAGTAAATATTATGCTTTCAAGATGTCACATTTACATTTTACAAATTGAAGATTGCCTTATCACTAGGAGGAGTGACCAAAACCAAGAACTTCAGGTATTGTGGGAGGGAGGTAAGGAAAAAAATTGGGGGCAGGTTGACCATTGGTTTTCTTTGAATCACAAATAAGCTGCTATTTAGATAACCTTTAGAGCTTGTCCTAAAGTTAACCTGCTTAATATGAAGCATCAGAGACCGACTCTGAGGCAAAAGCAGAACATGTGTTTAAACACAGCATTATAAAGTTGACAAGCGTGGCGCTGAGGTCCCAGTGTTCCTGGTCCCACAGCTCCTGGGGTTGCTGTCAACAAATCATGACAAATTGGACTAGCCAAATTTTTCAGTCATATTTGATTTTACAGAAGACACAGATATACCTGCTGAAGATGTTCCAAACAGAGGAAAGCCAAGATTGCAGATTAGAGCTAACAGATGGAGAAAATGGCAACAGCCCAGCGCTGGCTTCGATCACCCATTATTACAGCCCTGGGATAGGCAGTTTTCTGAATTCAAAAAAGGGGCCAAGGGTAAGGGGATCTGAGGTCGAGATCCATCTTGGCCATTAACTGATTGTGTCTGTAAGCAAGTTGACTCACTCTACCTTGGAGAGTGCATTAGCAAAACTAGGAGAGAGAGAGAGGTTTCAGAACACTCTCCCTTCATCCTCCCCCGGTCAGAGAACTCCTAATGCCCTGCAGAGAAATTTAACTGCCTCAACAGACATGCAATGGAAGGTAACCAGGTTTCCTGATTAAAACAAAAAACAAACAAAAAAACACCTAGGACTTCCCTGATGGTCCAGTGGCTAGGACTCCATGTTCCCAAGGCCAGGGGGCAAATGTCCAATCCTGGTTGGGGAACTAGATCCCACATGCCACATCAAAAGATTCCAAATGCTGCAACTGAGATCCAAAGTAGCCAAATAAATAACTAAAATCAAAGCATTAAAAAAAATCATAAGGAAATTAAGATGCTGAGACAATTAATCTGGGGGAGAGGAAAGTAATGTGGAATAAGACAGTAGCAAGATTGGACAGGATCACCAGCTAGAAGGTCAAATAGCTAGAATAGTTAAAATACATATGTGTGTGTGTGTGTCTGTGTGTGTGTGTGGTCAAATAAGATCCCTGGACCAGAAACAGCAACCCACTCCAGTATTCTTGCCTGGAGAATTCCATGGACAGAGAAGCCTGGCGGGCTACAGTCCATGGGGTCACAAAGAGTTGGAGGCAACTAAGCATGCACATAGTCAAATAAGATAGGTTAGGCAAGTGAATCTCAGCACTGGCTGCACCTTAAGGAGTTTTTAAGAATTTCAAATGCCCAGGTGCTATCCCTAAGTAGTCATATGGAACATTCTGGGTCTAGGGTCTAAGCTTCAGTATAAAGTAAAAAGCTCTCTATGTAATCCTCAGGTTCAGTCAGTGGTAAAAATCACTAATGCAGGTTTTTAATAACAAAAGGAAGAGCTGTGTGTAAGAGACTTCTGAAGGTGACCTGAAAGGATTGACAACTGATTAGACAGAGAGAGAAAGATCAGGAAAGATTCCCAGAAAACTTCGATCTCAAGCAATGGTGCTTAAGAGGAGGAGGCTGTGGTACCCTGTTAAAGTGGAAATGGCGTTGGAGGGAAGATAAACTTGAACTGAAGTGGTTAGCAGGGTATCTGAGCAATTCCATCTTTCTACAATACTCAAAGTAATGAGCAGCACCATATCTTTTCTGACCAGAAAATTTAACTTCGATTTGATTTTATCAAAAGTCCACCTGAAACAACTGGCAGTACAAGAGAGATGCACTAAGAGAAGGGTACCCTGTATTTCTTCAGTGTTTGCCTTTTTATTTTTTTGTCTTAACTTCTTTGGGAGGGATGTAAGTACTTTGCACATTTGCAAAAGCTATGAACCTAATTTCCAGGGGGAAAAGTACCATTAAAAGAATATATATATAGGTTAATATAGAGCTCAGGTTAAAAATCTCTTTTTTAGATACGGACGAAAGGGCTCACCAGGCAAAATGAAGTTTTGTTGTTGTTATTATTATGATTATAGTTGCTGTTTTATGATGAAGAACTATAGGTAGAAGAGATATATAAATAGAGAAGAAGAGATAGAGCTTCCCAGGTAGCTCAGCTGGAAAAGAACCCACCTGAAATGCAGGAGACCCCGGATTGATTCCTCGGTCAGGGAGATCCCCTGGAGAAGGGATAGGCTACCCACTCCAGTAATCATGGGCTTCCCTGGTGGCTCAGATGGTAAAGAATCTGCCTGCTTGCAGGAGACCTGGGTTTGATCCCTGGGTTGGGAAGATCCCCTGGAGAAGGGAATAGCTTACCCACTCCAGTATTCTGGCCTGGAGAAGTCCATGGAGAGAGGACCAGTAGGCTACAGTCCATGGGGTCACATAGAGTCAGACACGACTGAGTTTGACTTAAGTCAAACTTCACTTCAAGAAGAGATAATAAAGAAAGAGATGTGTTTTAGACAGCTTTTGTCCTAACAATGAATCACAGCCAAGTGTCCAGAGGAAGAATTATTTTTCCTAAATGCTTTGAAGCATTTCACGTCTTCTCCCTTTTCTTTGTTCTTTGATTAAAATGCTGATATATTATTACGTGCACCTGTCCTTAGCTTTGTCGTTAAAACATCCTGGCAACCACAAGAAAACATGCCAGCTTGTGATAACTATCTGCATTTTTAATAACACCTAGCATTTCCAACAAATAGGATTTCAGCATCTAGAACTTTGGATTTGGAAAATGAAACAGCTTTTGTTAGTTCTAATAGAAAAAGGCAGCTTGATTTCCAATGCTCTGCTTTAATTTGGGTCTTAGCAGCCAGTGATTTTATTGAAAGTGAAATCCATATTCGTGTTTAGCTTTAGCATCTCAACTCTAAAATGGAAAAATCACAGCTTCAGTAACAGAATTGAGAATGAGGTCTTGGCATCTTTCTTAAAAGGAATTTGGATAAGGCTTCTCAGTAAATGCTCACAAATTACTTACGCCATATGTCTAAACACACACAAACAGGTTTAGAAAACCTGGTTGAATTTAATGAAATCATTAAGTATGAAAAAAAAAAATAACCCAGGCTTCTTTGCTAGATGTTTATCAACAAGGACCATACATGGTCTAAGGCAATAAAGGGGGTAGGGGGGTCAAGTCATGACCAGGAAGGAAATTTGTGTGTCCAAGCTCTCCTCATCTTCATAAAAAAGTTCTGCACTTTCCACTACTACCTAGAGAGGGGTCCATAAGGCATTGTTCTGGGTTCCCCTTGTAACTTAAACTGAAGTGTTTCTAATTTTAGAAGTCTTTGATGTCCTGCAAATAAAGGAAGAGAATGTCCCAAACTCCTTGCAGGAGGAACCCACTAAGGTGGCACCAAACTTGACTACCAAATGCAACAGTACATTTATGAAAGGAAAAGTGGTGATGTTACCTCTTACACCTACGGAAAACCGGAGAGAAGCCTCCAGGGGCAGCTCCAGCCATTGTTGCCAATGTCTGACATCAACTAGGCTGATGTCAGTGTCTCGCCCTCCAGGGATACTGGCCAGAGATCTGTGCTGAAGCTTGCTGCCGCCACTGGAGTCACTCCTATTGCCGGCCGTGTCTCTTCTGGAAACTTCCCTAACTCAATCCAGGCTGCCTTCCCAGAGCTGAGACTTGCCCCGGTGACTGGCCCAGGGCTGATCTGGGAGTCGTCTTCTGCTAACCCACCTACCATCACTGTGTCTCAGCGACTCTCCTCGGTGCTGGGTGGACATCGCCACCCCGGAGCCACAACCAGGGAGCTCCCTCGGTGGCTCTGCTGTGGCAGACATGGCCCCAGCTCCCGTGAGCACCAAGTGGAGGTCAGCCTGATCTCTGCTCTGCAGAGATGCTGAAGACCTTGAAAAGCAGGTGCGGACTACTGTGAGAAAGGCTGTGACAGAAGAGGAATTTCTGACTTTAGCAATGAAGGGGTATTACTCCCCAAAGCTTCCCCTCTCCTTGAGGCCTAAAATTATGTGGCTCGCGGTGAAGACTCTCATGAGTCTACTTCAATTGAAAGAGGGTTCAGTTCAGTTCAGTCACCCAGTCGTGTCCAACTCTTTGTGACCCCATAGACTGCAGCATGCCAGGCTTCCCTGTCCATCAACAACTCTTGGAGCTTACTTAGGCTCACGTCCATTGAGTCGGTGATGCCATCCAACCGTCTCATCCTCTGTCATCCCTTTCTTCTCCCGCCTTCAATCTTTCCCAGCATCAGGGTCTTTTCCAGTGAGTCAGTTCTTTGTATCAGGTGGCCAAAGTATTGAAGTTTCAGCTTCAGCATCAGTCCTTCCAATGAATATTCAGGACTGATTTTCTTTAGGATGGACTGGTTTGATCTCCTTGCAGTCCAAGGGACTCTCAAGTCTTCTTCAACACCACAGTTCAAAAGCATCAATTCTTTGGTGCTCAGCTTTCTTTATAGTCCAACTCTCACATCCATACATGACTACTAGAAAAACCATAGCTTTGACTAGATGGACCTTTGTTGGCAAAGTATCTCTGCTTTTAAATATGCTGTCTAGTTGGTCACAGGGTAGAGAAGGCTTACAAATATTAGTCTCCTGCTAATATTGTGCATAGGTAATGGATCATCTGGACTCTTGGTTCAGCCTACACTGCTGATGGCCCCTCTGAACCCTGTCCTAGCTGAATCCTTCCTAAGAAGGCCATACAGAAAGGACACAAAAGCAGGGGTCCTGGCATCTAATAGAAGTGGCTTTCAGTTCAATTCAGTTCAGTCACTAAGTCATGTCTGACTGCAACCCCATGAACTGCAGCATGCCAAGCTTCCCTGTCCTTCATCATCTCCCTGAGTGTGCTCAAACTCATGTCCATTGAGTTGGTGATGCCATCCAACCATCTTATCCTGTGTTGTCCCCTTCTCCTGCCTACAATCTTTTCCAGCATCAGGGTCTTTTCCATTGAGTCAGTTCTTCGTATCAGGTGGCCAAAGTATTGAAGCTTCAGCTTCAGCACCAGACCTTCCAGTGAACAGTCAGGGTTGATGTCCTTTAGGATTGCCTGGTGTGATCTCCTTGCTGTCCAAGGGACTCTCAAGAGTCTTCTCCAGCATTAAATCCCAGTGACATCAATGACTGGCTGAATATGAATAGACTTTGAAAAGTCACTTAACTTTCCTAAACCCTGTTTTCTTTGATTATAAAATGGAGGTAATAATATTCAACTAATGAATTGAATGCAATGAAAATGCACAGCCTAGCCAAGGTCTTCAATACACTGTGCTGCTAAGTCACTTCAGTCATGTCCGATTCTGTGGGACCCCATCCTTGGGATTCTCCAGGCAAGAACACTGGAGTGGGTTGCCATTTCCTTCTCCAATGCATAAAAGTGAAAAGTGAAAGTGAAGTCGCTCAGTCATGTCTGACTCTTCACGACCCCATGGACTGCAGCCTAGCAGGCTCCTCCGTCCATGGGATATTCCAGGCAAGAGTACTGGAGTGGGGTGCCATTGCCTTCTCCGTCAATAGACTGTAGTTCCTCTTTTTTTGTGCTCCCTCCCTTCCCCACTTCTTCCTTCTTGGGTCATAGCCAAGAACTACCATGCCTTTTCCTGGTCAAGTAGTGAGAATTCTGTTTGCCTTGTACAAACTCAAGGTAAAGCATACCCTCACTTCAAAGGAAGCTGGAAATTCACACTCACTGGAAGATTAGGCTTTAGACATTTTGTTTGTTCTTTTTTTCTATTTTACTTTTCCTCCCTTTTATAACATGGGCACTGTTCCCTTGGCATTTGCAAATTTACTTTTTTATTTCTACAGGTGTAGGTGGATTGATTCAAGAAGAGAAATGGTGGCACAAAAAAGAAGATATTTTCCAAGTGCAGAATTCATTTCAAAAGAGGGAGTGTTTTTCATGATTAGCTGACATGTGAATGCCTGTTAAGTGTCAGGCATTACTCTATATATCAATCACCTTCATCCTCACAACACCAGGAAGTGAGAACTTGGATTAGTAGGCAAGGAAACTGAGGAACAGAGAGGGTAAGCAAATTATGCAAGAATCACACAACTAATACATGGCAATAAAATTTGAGCCCAGGTAAACTTACTGTCGGGCTTCCCTGGTGGCTCAGATGGTAAGGAATCTGCCTGCCAATGCGGGAGACAGGGTTTGGTCCCTGGGTCGGGAAGATGTCCTGGAGAAGGAAATGGCAACCCACTCCAGTATTCTTGCCTGGGAAATTCCAAGGACAGAGGAACCTGATGGGCTATAGTCCATGGGGTGGCAAGGGCTACAGTCCATGGGGTTGCAAATGAGACAGAGACTAGCGACTAAACAGCAGCAACAACAAAGGTACTGTCAGAATACAGGCTCTCTACCATTTCTGAAGCTTCTTCATCTCCTTTCCCTAGCAGCTCAATATATAGAAAACTGAGGGAAGATGGACGTGGAAAACACAGATTAGAAGAAAATGGATCATGAAGGACATCTGAAATAGGTACTGAGCTTATGTAAGTGAAATTTGATGCTGTTTCCAAATACTCATAATAGAAACACAATTGTTTTATAAAAGGGCAGGTATCTCAGTCTGATCAGCTTTAATGTTCTCAGTAATGATGTCAGAAAGCCAGTGCTGGAGACTCCTGAAAAGTGTTTGGTATTTGCTTTATTTCCCTGTGCTAATATTCCTTGACCAAAAACAATCTCAAGGTTTCCAAGGGTAGCCAGGCTCCCCAGCCTGCTTTCTTTGAAGGAAGAAATATTTCCATTTTGAAGAGATGAAATGAACATTTTCTTGGCTATGTATTCGATGATGTTTCTTTACTGGAAATACCTCTATTTTTTCTCCCTGAATCAGACTTTCAGAATTAAAAAAAAATTTTTTTTTTCACCTAGGAGAGACCACAGATACCATTTATTTCCTCTCCTTTCTCTGGTAATGGAGACATGAAGGTCAAATAATGTCACTTCTCTCACTGATCTAGAAGCCAATCTAGGATGGGAATCCAGTTCTGACCCCTCATACAGTTCTACCACTCAACCACATGTGTTTCTTTCTCTCACACACAGGCTCTTTTTGGCCACCAGTAAACACACTGACCTTTGAAATATGGAAAGAAAAGCGCTTTGAAATAAAACTGGCACAAACAGCGGTTAGACAGCCGTCATCTGGAGTCCAAAACAAAGAGGGGCATAGTTTTCGAGCTGTCTTCGTAATTACACGAAGCAGTTATCACTCATGCCCCAGTCTGAGCATTACCCCCCAAACAAACAGCCGGGGGTTTGAGAAAGCACACAGGCTACTTTGTTGCTCTAGCGTCCTGGGGGGTGGGAAGCCCCTCAGCTAAAAATCACATGTGGCTGGGGCTGTTTTCCAGAGCTCCAGGCCCTTTCCTTTCTTCCTTTCCATTAAAACCCTCTGCTCTTCTTGGCAAAAGCCTTCAGGTGAGGTAAGTGCCAATTAACAACAAAGAGCTTGATGTGTTCAAGTTTATGACTTAGAGCTGGGTTCTCATGAAATATATTCTTCTTCTCTAGCCCAGAAGCCTCGATGTGCTAGAGAGCAAAGATTCTACGTGTGGTTGAAATTTGGTTCATTTTTTGCTATGGCCCTAAAAGTGATCTCGCTTTCTGGGGATAGCTCAACGTAGGAAACCAGGCAAATGAACCCCAGAAAAGGGGAAAACCGATTCTGAAAACTTCAGCTGCAGAGATAACTGGAGCAGAAGGCTCAGCAAATTGGGGTTTTGGAAAAAGTGATCTTAAATGTCTCACAGGTTCTTTGAAAATCGACATGGTCAGATCTCCGAATGAGTAGGAGAGATGGGAATAACGAATCCCCAGGCTCTCTACAGCCTTTTCAGCTTTCAAATTTGGATATGAAAATTTTCTACCCTAGGAGTGATTTTAGTCGTGCCAATGATTATCTGAGTGTTATCACGTCAGTTTATGGAAAATACTTTGGCGAGTAGTTCTTAGGTCACAGTGATCTGACCAATAAGATGATCTGATTTGACATCTCAGAGCCATTAAAGACCAAGAGGTTTGGCAACAGGAACATAAATGGGTTAAAATATATTTCAAAACAATTCCTCTAATTATTAAGTATACTCAGTTGCTTAATATTTTCAGCCTGCTGAATTTAGCAAAGGGAATGACAGATGCATATTAAAATGCATGCAAATACTACACACGAGCCACATTTTAATATATTGTTTTGCATCCATAATTTTAGTCTTGTGATTTGTATTTTCATTTGCTTGGGAACAAAGACTTTCTTCTTTCCCCACTTGGGAAACAAGGCAAGACTTGTTTCTGCCAGCATCCTAATAGTATTCCTGAAAAAGCAGCAAACTTAATGGTTCAGGAACTGCTCTCCACCACCTGCTTTCAGGCCCCTTAAAGAGGGGCTGCGTTTACAATGCATTGAAAAGGTGAAAATATGCAATCAATCAGCTGCTTTGTCGCAGAGTGGCAGGCAATCATATTTTTTTTGTCCTTGTGTTAAAACTAAACAGACTGGTTTTTTTTTAAAAAATTAAGCTGTTTAAATGTACAATCTCTTTTCAAATAAAGGGTGTGGCAGAGTGCCTGCTATGCATTTGCCAAATCCCATTTCCTTTAACCCAGGGTCACAAAGAGAACACATTTCCCAGTCTCCCCTGCAGTTAGGTGATTTCTGGCTGGAGGACCGTGGGCGAAAGTGATTTACACAATGTCCAAGTCTGGCCACTAGGATCTACTGTGCAGCGCTTACACTAGCGTGTTTCCCTTAGCTTGACCTCCTGGGGAGATGCAGAGGATCAGGAGGGAACACTAAGGGTATAAGGAGGAGCCTCAGAATGGAAGGAGGTGGGGGTCCTAGAATAAAACCTTGGAGAGCACACTCTGCCCCATCCATCTCCCTTGACCAACAACTCACGAACGACTATGACGCACGTTCATCATGTGGTAGCCAGTCTCCAGTGGCCACATCTTCTGGGGTTCATACCCTTGTGTGTTTATCTCCAATAGCGTATGGCAGAAGTGATGGTGTGCCACTTCTGAGATTAGATTATGAAAGACTGTAACTTCTGCCTTGGGTGATTTCTCGATTGTTTTCGTTCTCTCTCAGGGACACCAAGGGGCTACATCTGTGAAGATGCCCACTTAGTAACGAATGGAAACCTCCTCCACCGAACAGCGAACAACTCCTCAAGGAGCTGAAGCTTGCCAGTAATCAGGTGAGTGAGTTGGGAAAAGAATTCTAACTCCAGATGCTCCTTCAAATGATGGCAACTCCAGGCCGTAGCCTGAATACAGTGTTGTGAGAGATGCTGAGCTACAATCACGGTGAAGCTGCTCCTGGAGTCTCAAATCTCAAAAACTGTGTGAGAAAATTCCTCCTTTTATAAATTGAAGTAGAGTTGATGTGTTTGTTGTGTAAACTGTTAAGTTTTAGAGTCATTTGCTGCCAAGCAGTAAATAACTAATACAACGTGAGTAAGAAGTAAACTTTCACTGAGCCACTGGGATTGTTTGTTACGGTACTAACACAGCAGGGTGATGCTTACAGTGACTATGGACATACAATGGGCAGCACTCTAAGGTTTCTAAGGTAAAGGCTTTGGTTTGTTCTTCTTTGATATTTCACTGCCTAACACAGTGCCTGGATAAGAGTAGGCATTGAACAAATGATAAATAATGCATGTGGCTTTCAGTGAGATGCAACGTGTGGTCCTATGTATGGAATGTACAACTTTAAGGTTCAGTTCAGTCAGTTCAGTTGCTCAGTCGTGTCCGACTCTTTGCCACCCCATTAACTGCAACACACCAGGCCTCCCTGTCCATCACCAACTCCCAGAGTTTACTCAAACTCATGTCCATCGAGTCGGTGATGCCATCCAGCCATCTCATCCTCTGTCGTCCCCTTCTCCTCCTGCCCCCAACCCCTTCTAGCATCAGGGTCTTTTCCAATGAGTCAACTCTTCACATCAGGTGGCCAAAGTATTGGAGTTTTCAGCATCAGTCCTTCCAATGAGCACCCAGGACTGATCTCCTTCAGGATGGACTAGTTGGATCTCCTTGCAGTCCAAGGGACCCTCAAGAGTCTTCTCCAACACCACAATTCAAAAGCATCAATTTTTTGGTGCTCAGCTTTCTTCACAGTCCAACTCTCACATCCATACATGACCGCTGGAAAAACCATAGCCTTGACTAGATGGCCCTTTGTTGGCAAAGTAATGTCTCTGCTTTTTAATATGCTATCTAGGTTGGTCGTAACTTTCCTTCCAAGGAGTAAGCGTCTGTTAATTTCATGGCTGAAGTCACCATCTGCATTGATTTTGGAGCCCCCAAAAATAAAGTCAGCCATTGTTTCCACTGTTTCCCCATCTATTTGCCATGAAGTGATGGGACCAGATGCCATGATCTTAGTTTTCTGAATGTTGAGCTTTAAGCCAACTTTTTCACTCTCGTCTTTCACTTTCATCAAGAGGCTTTTTAGTTTCTCTTCACTTTCTGCCATAAGGGTGGTGTCATCTGCAAAGAGTCGGACACGACTGAGCAACTGAACTGAACTGAACTGATCTGCATATCTGAGGTTATTGATATTCCTCCAGGCAATCTTGATTCCAGCTTGTGCTTCATCCAGCCCAGTGTTTCTCATGATGTACTCTGCATATAAGTTAAATAAGCAGGGTGACAATATACAGCCTTGATGTACTCCTTTCCCTATTTGGAACCAGTCTGTTGTTCCATGTCCAGTTCTAACTCTTGCTTCCTGACCTGCATACAGGTTTCTCAAGAGGCAGGTCAGGTGGTCTGGTATTCCCATCTCTTTCAGAATTTTCCACAGTTTATTGTGATCCACACAGTCAAAGGCTTTGGCATAGTCAATAAAGCAGAAATAGATGTTTTTCTGGAACTCTCTTGCTTTTTCGATGATCCAGTGGATGTTGGCAATTTGATCTCTGGTTCCTTTGTCTTTAAATTTAGATGGCATTAACTGCACTTTATTCTGGGTCAGAAAAATTCTAGGATTGTATTCCTACCAAATATGTAGATTGTAGTTGATCAAACATTCATGTAAAGAAGATAACTCAGTCATCTAGTTATGTATGTATTATTTCCAGACCAGGTACTCTAATAGGTATTAATACATCTGTTAATTTAATCCTTAAAAAAACTTGATAAAAAGTGTGCTATTGGTCTTCTGGGTTTACTAATGAGAAAACAAACTCAGGAAAGTTGAGCACTTCATCCCAGATCTCAGAGCAATTCAGTAGCAGAGCCTGTGCTTGATCTGTGAATTGCAAATGCCAAGGATCATGTGTGCATGCTAAGTCACTTCAGTCGTGTCCAACTGCGAGACCCTACTGACGACTGCCTGCCAGTCTCCTCTGTCCATGGGATTCTCGAGGCAAGAATACTGGAGTGGGTTGCCGTGACTTCCTCCAGGGGATCTTCCCAACCCCAGGGATCAAACCCATGTCTCTTGGGCCTCCTGCATTGGCAGGTGGGTTCTTCACCACTAGTGCCATGTTATGCTAGGTGGCTCCCTGAATTGAATTCTCAAAAGAAACAGGATAGAGCTCTGAAATCTAAGAAAAGGTTGTTAAATTGATGCAGTGGATTAAGAGATAACCCTGTGAAGACAGAATAGAATAATCAAGACAGGCCTTGAGAGATTCCTATTAAGAGGGAATAAGATCAAAGTTTCTAAAGTACTGGAGGACATGGACTGAGTCCCTCAAACTGGTACACATGCCGGGGATGGGACCTCACTTGAAACTTATCAGAGATTGTTTAGGAGAACTTAAACACTTTCACTTTTCACTTTCATGCACTGGAGAAGGAAATGGCAACCTACTCCAGTGTTCTTGCCTGGAGAATCCCAGGGACGGGGGAGCCTGGTGGGCTGCCGTCTATGGGATCACACAGAGTTGGACATAAATGAAGAGACTTAGCAGCAGCAGCAAACACCTTCTGCCTGTAGATGATTATATGCTTTTCCTCTGCCTTCATGTGAGCTACACAGAGACGTGGCTCACCACCCCGGAGGCCACCATGGAGAAAGAGGTAAAGAATATCCAGAAAGTGAAGTGAAGTTAGTTGTTCAGTCGTGTCCAACTCTTTGCGACCCCATGGACTGTAGCCCTCCAGGCTCCTCTGTCCATGGACTTCTCCAGGCAAGAATACTGGAGTGGATTGCCATTCCCTTATCCAGGGGATCTTCCCTACCTAGGGATTGATCACAGGTCTCTGGCATTGCAGGCTGATTCTTTACCATCTGAACCACCAGGGAAGTCCAAAGAATATCCAGAACCACAGGGCAACCAGCTCCACTGGAGCGGCAGAGACAGGGAGGCTTGGCTTCCCTCTAATTGACAAAAACCTTCATAACACATTCCTTCCAAGGCTTGCAAATCAGCACTAGCTTCAGAGAAATCAGGTATGAACCAAAGAAGCACAGGGAATAGATAGTTATCTCTGTGTTTGCTTCTCCTGTCGGTCCTGTTTTTGCTTGCTTTTCATGGGAACTTGTGTGTAGTGAGGAGGCCAGGTATGTATTTACTTCGGGCAGTAAATTCTCTTAGCCCAGCCTTGTGGGAAGAAGTGGAAGTTGCTGTTTACAAGGAACACTGCCAATGGGCTAATAAGAATTTTTCATGACTTTTGGATGTTTGTAGAACTAAAGGCTTTTGAAATCAGAATCCAAGGCTGACCTAGAGTCTTGGAGACCAGGATAATGACCTCTGGAAAGTTGCTGTGGCTAACGCAGAAAAAACTTACTTATTCTGACATTTTTGCATTTACCTTTAGCAAGGAGAATATATTAAAGTTGTACAAAATAATATACCATTTAAAAATGTGGAAGATCTGTTTACATAAAAAGAAATTTATATGTACATTATGAATCACTCTAAATAATTTATTTAAGGAGGCCCTCAAAGATGTAATTGTAACAGGAACTAAGTTTAAATTTTACACTTGAAAATAAAACTGACTGCTTTATAATGAGTCACAATTTAGAACATATTTATGCTACTAATTGTTTTCTCCCAATCATTCTGTATTAGCAACGTCTTGCTAGAGAAATAAAAAAAAAAAAACAACCCTACATTTATGCATCTTCATACTCCTTTGCAGCTGTGGCTCAAAAAATCAATTACTTGGCATTAATTCAACACATAGGTTTTTCCACTAGAAAAAAATATATAATTTTTAAAAAAAGCCAAGGATCATCATTGTATAAATAAATTCAGGGTCCACTAACAAATGGATCACTGATGTGTGAAAGGCTTTGTCAAGGTCACCTGCTAAGTGAAGGGGCAACTTGGGGAGATTCCGAGGATCCTCCTACAGTTACCCCATTTGTCACACATGTTCAATTTGCATCTTTTCCCTTTACTCCTTAACGAGTATAAATTAGGAGTTGGAAGAATGTCTGAGCCAGATGGAACACAGAGGAAGCCAGTGAATGGAGAGAAAGGTGAGCAGGTGCTAGGACAGTACCTGCCTAGTGCTAACAGCAGAGCTCCCAAGGGAAGGTTCTGGCAGTCGGCTACTCTGTGATTCCTGCCCTTCCTGAGGCTGGGGGGCTGCTTCTTTACATGTATGTCTTTACTGCCAAAGAATACTTTGTGTGTATATCCTGACAACAGCCCTATTGTTTTTACAGTCACACTGCTGTTGTTGTTGAGTCACTAAGTCGTGTCCGACTCTTTGTGACCCCTTGGACTGCAGTACACCAGGCTTCCCTGTCCTTCACTAGCTCCTGGAGTTTGCTCAAATTTATGTCCATTAACTCCATTGAGTCAGTGATGCCATCCAACCATCTTGTCCTCTGTTGTCCCCTTCTCCTCCTGCCTTCAATATTTTCCAGCATTGGGGTCTTTTCCGTTGAGTTGGCCCTTTGCATCAGGTGGTCAAAGTACTGGAGATTCAGCTTCAGCATCAGTCCTTCCAGTGGATATTCAGGATTGATTTCCTTTAGGAAATCACTCATGAAGAACCCCTAACTGCTCCCCGTCTCCTACATTGTTCCCCATCCAATACCACACTGCCCCTGACTACTCTGTCTGATATGCAAATTTGATCCTGTTATTTCCCTATTATAGAATGGTTTCTCACTCACGGTTTCCCAACCCAACACTGGCTTTCAAGATCTTCCATGACCTGCCTCCAGCCTACTTTCTGGCACCATACTCCCTCACTCTCCCTCCCAGCTCTGTGCTCACAAAGCACCTAAAAGGGTCTATGCTCTCCACCGTGGTATGCTTCACCTGCTCTCCTCTCTACCTGGAATTCTCTCCTGCTCCCACCTGTCTCCACCTGTGGCATCGTCTGCCTGATAAGCCCTCGTCATCCTGTAAGCTCTAGATCTTCATCTCGGAAGCCTTCTCTGGCCTCCCTACCAACCAGGTTGTGCTCTCCCACCTTGGAGCCTCCACAGTGACAGATGCAGCATTTATTACTCTATTTCCACAATGTTTTTTTGTTTGTTTTTTTTTTTTACATCACTTCTCCATATATCAGTATTTCTCTACATATGGCCTGAAGAACAAGTGCCTCAAAAATATTTGCTTCTGAGGCTTCCCTGGTGGCTCGGTGGTAAAATAATCTGCCTGCCAATGCAGGAGATAGGGGTTTGATCCCTAATCTGGGAAGTTCCCACATGCCTTGGAGCAACTAAGTCCTTGCAACTATTGGACCTGTGCTCTAGAGCCCAGGAGCCGTGACTACTGAAGCCCATGATCCACAACCAGAGAAGCCTCCACAGTGAGAAACCCATGCACAAGAAAGAATTGCCCCTGCTTGAGAAAGCCCATGCACAGCAACAAAGATCCAGAACAGTCATAAATAAATAAATAAAAATATCTGCCTCTGAGAAGTGCAGAAGGCTTGTTCCCATATGAAATAGGCCTACCCAGGGCTTCTTAGTTGACTTAAGCTGCGAACCACTTGGACTGGACTTTAAACTCCGCAAGGGCAGGCATCATCTATTAGGACATGGTTGGTGATGAATGACTAAAAAGAGTTAATTGCTCTTCTGCCACAGGCTGAGCTTCTGTAGCTGCTACTCTCTGTAATGTTTATGAATGCAGCTCAGAGTACAAGTTGGTCTTGTTTACCATCGCATCTATCCCGGATCCTCGCCCAGGGCCCCAGGGTGTGATAGACACTAAACACTTTTTCACAGATGGAAAGAAACTATGGCCTGAAGAAGCTCTGAGTGTTGTGCAGCAGGGCAAAGATGCAGCCAAAGCATGAAGAAGATTAGCACAAGGCCTGCTCGGTTACCCAGGAGGAGGCAGGAAGTCCGGGCAGGAGCATAGCCGGCGATGCTCTGATGTTCCTTTGTAGAAATCCTTGATGTGGCTGTGAAATGTCAAATCCAGATTTGATTAAGCCCAACTCCAAATCCCCAAGGCAAGTGTATATCCACGGTCTTAATGTCATTATTGGAGCCACCTCCGTCTGTTACTTTCAAAAGGGCTGAGCTAGCACCCCATCCATTGATAGCGACTCTTACAAAATGAAGCCTGCAATTAATTCAGCACATCCCAGGTGGATCATGCCTAAAAAGCTTGATCTGGCTCCTTCCTGAAAAGTGAAATATTAAATTAACCCCCGCCCCCCGCCACCGAAAAAAGGTTCTGATCTACTGTAAAGCCAAAAGGAAGGGTGGGCTCCAAAGGCTACAGTAGAAATCACAGTTCTGTTTCTTTCACTTAGGGCTAGACTGGTGTCTATTTGGCACTTTCCACTGCCTCCTTCAAATGATAACCTATCAATTTTCAGATAACCCATGCTTTGAATTTTTAAAGGCAAGCCAGTAAACACCATTAGCTATTGTAAGGGCCATGCACTTCTAATTGAATGATCAGTGTACACAAGTGGAAACTTGGCTTTCCCTGCCTAGGCACACTGAGAGATGGACCAAAAAAAAAAAAAAGTCAGGCCAGAATCAAGTCTCCAACCAAAGTAGGCACACTGGGATCTATCAAATTAAACCCAAATGCCACAGTTTCACTGGAGCAGACCTGATTTCACCACTGCATTCTCGGAGGGAAGAGGGGTGGAGGGGCATCCACTCACAAGCTCCACCACAAGCCAGAGCTCCACTTTGTTCTGTGAAATTCAGAACATATTTAATTCTTTTTTTTTCCTAAAATTTACTCTTGTCCTCACTTAGGGTCTGGCTGGAGCTAAAATCATAAGAGCCAAAGACAGCAGGGGAAAGGCTGCTTTATTGTGAAATCCAATCTGAGTAAAAGCAAAACGGATCAGCAATCTTTTGACCTCACCTAGAGGCAAAGTCTAACTGATCCACATGGTTTAGAGAACTTGGAAAAGGTCTGATGAGCTGTCAAACCACTGAAAATTTAAAGCTTTGTTTGTCACCCTCTATAGAAATGATTCCACAGTTTCTCAAATTCCAGAAGCTTCCTAGAGTAGGACCAACAAGTCTGAGGAGACATAAGTCTCTTAGCGACCCTAAAGAACTATCCTCATGTGTCTGGGACTCTGGAGATCAGTCCAGGCCAGTCATCTAGAAGTGATAATGGATTCTGCTGGAGCCGTCTGCACTAGACTTACCCCAAGAGATGGATCATTTCCAAACCAGCATCAAGTATAGGAGGGTGGGTGAAGCAAAGGGATTTTCACCACTTTTTGATCCCTGCGTCAAGAGCTAAACCCAGATATGCCAATGACTTTAAGGCAGGAGTCCGGGCAGCAGCTGCCACTGGGTCAACAGGTTTAAATTGCAAGCAGTCTTTAATGCACAAATATATTAGACAGAGTTCCTGCCTTTCAGGGACTCCCTTGCCTAAAGTAAGTAAGTAAGCGTCAGTCACTCAGTCGTATCCAACTCTTTGCAACCCCATGGACTGTGTAGCCTGCCAGTCTCCACTGTCCATGGGATTCTGCAGGCAAGAATACTGGAGTGGGTTGCCATTCCCTTCTCCAGGACATCTTCCCGACCCAGGGACCAAACCCAGGTCTCCCGCATTGCAGGCGGATTCTTTACCGTCTGAGCCACGGGGGATCCCTTGCCTAAAAGCACCCATTATCTCACTCTCTCATGACTTATATGTGACACCCAAACTCATGTAAACCCCTTCCAGCTTGTCCTCAGGGACTCTTCTATCTTCCCACCATGTGTGCCATGCATCCTACCCTTCAGACCAATGATTGGCAACCATTTTCTGTAAAAAGAGTCATATAGTAAATATTTCAGGGTTTCAGGCTGTATGGTCTCGTTCATAATTATTTAACTCTGCTATTGTAGAACAAAATCATTCATAAGGAGTAATGTAAATGAATGAGTCTGGTTATATTTCAAAAAATCTTTTAAAATACATATATTTATTTATGACTGTGCTGGGTCTTCGTTGCTGCTTGAGGGCTTTCTCTAGTTGTGGCGCAGGGGCTTCTTGTGGTGGTGACTTCTCTTGTTGCAGAGCACATCCTCTAGAGTGTGAGCTCAGTATTTGTGGCACATGGGCTTAGTTGCCCTGTGGCACACAGAATCTTCCCAGACCAGAGATTGAACCCAGGTCCACCACTTTGGAAGGTGGATTCTTAACCACTAAACCACCAGGGACGTCCTCAACAAAACTTTACTAACAAATACAGATGGCAGGCTAGATTTGGTCTCCAAGCTGTTAGTTTGCTCACTTTTGTTTTAAATAGACCAAACTTATTCCTTTGTAGGTGCTAGTTCTTCTGCCTGGGATCCTTTGTCCTTTTATCTCAGCTCAAATATATTAATTCATTAAAATTCATTATTTATTGCAAGATTATTAGATGCCAGATACTGTTCTAAGGTCTAGAGATGCAACAATGAAAAAACAGACATTTTCAACAGTGATAGACTTTGAATTCTAATGGAAGCAAATGAACAATAAACAAGTAGCAAGCAACAGCATGCATGCCAGGTGGAACCAGGATGAAGAAAAATAAGGGAGGGTAGGTGAGTGAGTATGTTATTTTATTTTTTAAATATTTATTTGGCTGTGCTGGGTCTTGGTTGCAGTATGTGGGATCTTTAGCTGTGGCATGTGAGATCCAGTTCCCTCACCAGGGATTGAACCTTGGGCCCCTGCACTGGGAATGTGGAGTCTGAGCCACTGGCCCACCAGGCAAGTCCTGAGGATGTTATTTTAAATAGTGGTTGAGGAAGGCCATTCGGATGAAGTAATATGAGAGCAGAGATGAAAATAAAGCATGGATTCAGTCAATGTGGATATAGAAGGGGTAGTGGTGGTAGGAAAAGCATTTCAGGCAGAGGGAATAGCAAGCGCAGTGCTCAAAGCAGAGCCTTCTTGGTATTTCAGAGGAAGTGATAGGAGGCCAGTGTGATTGGAGTGAGGTGAACGAGGGAGGGATGAGCTCAGAGAGGGAGCGATGGGCAAAATTTTGTAGGGCCTCGTGGGGCCATGGAAAGGACTTTAATTTTTATTCAGAATAAGGCTAGAAACCACTGAAGGGTAGAGAGCAGAAGACTGAAATAATCTGCCTTATATTTAATAAGATCTCTCCTCTAGCCATGTGTAGGATAGAGTACAGGGAGGCAAGAATAAAAGCAGAAAGACCTGATAAGAGCATTTTACAATAATCCAGGTGACAAATGTTTCCCAGGGTGACAAGAGGGGAAGTGCTAAGAGTTTTTAGGTTCTAAATATATTTTAAGCAGCAAAGTAAAATGTGAAGGAAACAGGGATAATGCCAAGAACTTTTGACCTGAGGAACTGGAAGGATGAAGTTTCCATTTATCGAGATGGCAAAGACTGTAGAAGGAACAGATTGGGTGGGGATAATCAAGATTTTAAAAAAATTATGTTATGTGCAAGATACCTGCTAAACCTGTAAGTGTAAATTTCAGGTAGCCTGTTATAGGACATAACTGCTTTGGAGTTCAATGGGAATATCATGGGTAGGGGTGCATATTGGGGAGTTGTCTGAAATAGATGATATTTAAAGCCCTGAAATGAGGTAGGAACACTTAGAGAAAAGGGAGAAGAGAACAGAGTTCAAGTACTGAGTTCTGAAGTACATCATGTTCAAAGTTTGGGAAGATAAAGAAGAGTCAACACAGAAGACTTAAAAGGAGTGACCATGAGACAGGAAATGAAGCAAGAGTGGCCTCCCAGGAGCCAAGTGAAGCAAGCCTTTCAATAGAAGGAAATGAACAACTGTGTGAAATATTACTGACATATTGAGCAAGATGAGGACTAAGACATTACCCAGATTCAGCAAAGTGGGAGTCATTGTTGTCCTGGATAAGAACAGTGTGAGGACTGGTGAGTATGAAAGCTTGTAAGGAGTGTGTATAACAGAGAATGGGAGAGGCCCAAATAGTACCTTCCTTCTCCTAGGACCCCATAATGCTTAATACTCTCATAACATTTTTTCAGAGTTACAATTATTAGCTTATATTTCTATCTCTGCAACTACTCTGTGAGCAATCTGAATGCTGAGCCTTGTTCATCATCCTCTATACAGCCCAGAATGGGACACTCATTAAATATTTGTCAAATGAATGTGAAACTGTAATCTAAGAAAGAAAGCTTTCATATAAATGAATATGAGTGCCATTTGGACTGGGCTTTCCTGGTTGCTGAGTGGGTAAAGAATCCACCTGCAATGCAGGAGATGCAGGAGATGTGGGTTCGATCCCTGGGTTGGGAAGATCCCCTGGAGGAGGGCACAGCAACCCACTCCAGTATTCTTGCCTGGAGAATCCCATGGAGAGAAGCCTAGTGGGCTACAGTCCATGGGGTCATAAAGAGTTGGACATTACTGAAGCAACTGATCATGCATGTACACCATTTAGACCAGAAAAAGTAACACTAATAAATGGGATTTTAAAAGGAAAGGTGATGGATGCTATATATTATACACAGTGTTGTAACACTGTAGATATTTGGGTTTATTCCCTGAGTGTTTTATACTACTTTTGTGTTTAAATTATACATAAATTATTCTCCATAGTGTATGGTGAGATCCCTCAGTACAACTAGTTCAATTTTGTTAAAGAGTAGAGTGAACATCTATAAAATTAGGAGATTTACCCCCTTCCTATAAAGTTTGTGTACTTGTAAGATTAAGTAAAATGTCTCTTACCTCCTTTCAAATTTTCAAAGTTACCAACTCACCATTGTTGTAGGAAGTCTCCAAAAATGCCTAGTTCCTTATTCTCTCTCTGTAGTTTAAGATTACATTTTTAAAAAGCAAGAATCACTAAAGTGAGTTACTTTGGGGTCTGAGTAACACTGAGTTTGTTATTTCTCTCTTTTTTGGAATAATTATTTGAACATTGAGTTCTTAGAGCCATAACTATTAAGGTCCAGAAGCACAAATTATTACATGATGATTCAAGTGACTTTCTGATTATATTGCTTAATAAAATTAACACTGGAATCTGAAACACTGTGTCCAGAAGTCAAATGGTGACTTTCCAAGGGCCCATTAAAAAAAAAAATAGATTCACTTTAGAGCATAAAATTTTGCAATCTTTATATTTCCAAGTGAGAGCTAGCTAGTGCAGTTAGTTACTGCAAATTAGTGATTCAGTTACATTTTATTTATTCAATATGTGGGGAGAAGTTTTAAAAAGTGTTAAGTGAGTCATTTCATAAGACCAAAGCCAAGCAAAATTAGAGCAGCCCCTGGTTGAAGCTATTTTTATTGCAACGAGAAGGTTTCTTGCTGCGTCCTAGGTACACAGGTGTGGTCAAACTTCAGCATGGAAAGTAAGAAGTCATGAATTTTAAGGCAATGATTACTAATGCTTTGAATATGTAACACCATAGACACATTTGCTATAAGAAGCCAAAAACATGTGACAGGCAATTAGGTAGAAACAGTTGAAAATTTTTCCCCTTTATATTCTACTTATCAAGGCCTCAAAGACCCAAATTCTGACTTTACATAAAGGCTTTCTTTTTTCTGTTTTATAGAGAAATAACTTTATAAAAAACTGTTCTTACAAATTACTCTTTTGTGTTTATCTAGCTCCTTATTTTCTGGGTCGTGGATTTAATAGGCTATAATGCTATTTAAACACCACAGACACTTAATGCAGCATGAAAAGCCCTTAAGCTACGGGAAATTGAAAAAAAAAAAGAAAAGTCTCAGTGCCCTGGTCACAAAGTGAAAGATCTTCTTGACATGAGCTCAAAAGTAAAACAAAATTACATTTCCCTTAGGTTTCTGTGAGTCCGTTGACCAGTAACCATGGTCTCCCATGATTTCATTCACGTACTTCCTCGGGATTCTGTTCCAGCCAGCCAGCCAACTCTCAGCTCTAGGTGCTCTGGAAACTCAGCTCTGGAAAATATCAGGAGCTAAATCAATGATAAAGCCAAGAGGTTGCAACCATAAATGTCTTTTGAACACTCAAAATAATTACCTTATGCAGATCAGGGAGCAAGTTCCTTGCTGTCAGTGTAACAGGCTGTTCAGTCAGGAGTCCTTGATCTAAAGAGAGTGTGTGTGCTAAGTCGCTTCAGTCATGTCCAACTAAAGAGAGTATCTGTCAATAATGCAGTCATGGCCAGTGCCCATTATCGTCATCATCAATTTAGATAAACTAATACAAATCACCAGAGATGCTTAAAATCAGTATCTAATAATTATACAGATAATAGTTTTAGAATTTGAAAAATATATAAAAGAATAAAATATGATGGTCTTAGCATGCAGTGGGGAATGCGTAAACATGATGAAGTAGGCTTCTGTCTTTACATTTCTTCTAGTTTTTATCCTTATTAAAGGGTCAAGAGAATGTGTATGAAATTTTATGTTAGCAGACTAGAATTTTATGGTTTCTTTATTAAGAGGGAGAAGGCAATATCTTCTCCAAAGACCACCAATTGATAAAGGAGATTGCACTTCAATTCAGTGATTTCTTGTTTATTAGAGTTAGGTGGAGTTTGCATCAAATTCAGCAACCAGTTTTTCAACACAGTTTTACAGACATTGCCTGTAACTATTCTTGGAAACTGGGTATCTAGATAACATGCATTCTTGTATTAAATCAGCTTTGTGTAAACCAAAGTGTTTCTGCCCTGCCCTGTCCTGGGTTTAAACAGCCACTCCTTCGTTCTCCCTTCTATTACCTTTCTACTATGCTCAAACAGGGAAATTTTTCATTTCTTTTACTTTCTTTCCTGTTTTTAAAAAGAAAATTGTTTTTCTCTTCTTCTTCAACAGTTTTCAAGCTGGTCATGCATGTTTTTGAAAGGCAGTTGAACGTAGTGCTTAGCATAAAGGTTTGGAGCTAAAGAGTCCTGGGTTTGAAACTGAGGTCTGACACTAACTGTGCCCCTTAAGGCAAATTATTATATACTTAGCTCTAAGCTTCAGACCTGCATCTGTAAAATGGGGATATTGATAACTACTTTCACAGTTATTGGGGTGACTGTTGGAGAAAAAGCAGTTCAAAAGCTGAACAGAGCATGCAGAAATCATAGCTATCACGATTTTTTAAAAATGACAAACTGACTTGCGAAAACATAGGAAAGATAATTTTTTCACAGAAATACTATTTGTAAGGTTCTAATGGACCCATGAACACACTGCAAAACTAGTGCCAGATGACATTAGTGGGAATTAAATGAAGAGCTTTGTCACCCAACTCCAGGCAAGCTTCATTTAGATTAGAATAGACACACAGGAAAGACAGATAGAAAAATCCAGAAAGCTGTTTTCACTTAAGAATTGTATATTTCTGCTCTTTACTTTGTCCAGAAAAGTATTTTAGAAGGTATATCTTTCCTAACAAGTTAAGAATGTGTGGTATGGATCAATTAAGGTTATAAAGTAGCAGAGAGAATAGGCCCTCATCAGAGTTTGGTGCTTTACAATAGATAAAAAAGCAAAGAGCAATTTAATCAGCTTCCATAGGTCTGGGTTTCTCTTCTCGAGTCTTAGAAGGAGGAATCTTGCTTTATTTCGGCTATTTCCCATGGAGAGCCCTCCCCTCCTCCCTCCAGTATTCAGGCTAATTACAACTGGTGAGGTAGTTTCCAGGCTGAATAAGAAATCAAAAGGGAAGGGAGGAGAGGCGGTGTGGATTTCAGAGAAAAAATAACTTAAGAAAAAGTATGTTCTCAGAGGGGGGAAAATGAGAGAATCAGGTCACTGAGCTGGAGCCAGGAAAAATCCACATGAGTGGAAATTGGAGCGATGAAAGTATTTCATATTAACACATCCGAAGACTGAATGTGCCTGGCCCAGAGCATGTTCTTCCCCTCCTGGAAAGTGGCCGGGGGCTGAAAGACCTCTAGGCTTTCCTCTGTCATATTCATTCACTAATCAGCGCTATTCAGCCAATTGGACACGTGGTCTTATGAGAGGTGCCCTGGAAAGCTGGAGGACCACATAGCAATAGTTATAATCAAAACCACCGGAGACTCTTATTTCAGCTTCTGAAATACGAAGCTTCAAAGGCAGACATGCCTCCAATGCAAACAAAACTTTCTTTTCTTTCTTTCCTTTTTTCTTCTATGTTTACAGTTTTAGATTCAAGTACTTGCTAATTATATATCAATAGGGACAGAATGCATTTGGCCTAAAGCAAAGATATAAATGGTTTAAAGGGCAGGCAAAGCATTATATGTCAGTAGACATTAGTTGAGGTTAAACTCTGCTGATGTGACCAGAATATTGACATCTCTGTTAGAGTCAATATCTCGAAATTGATGGTGTGGCTTGGCATATGTACTTCCTTAATGACTTGCCAGTGTAATTCGAATATATCAAATAGCACTCCACACATCAGAGAGCCTTAAGCTCCTTCCTCTTGTGTTTTCACCAAAAACTCTCAAACCTTTTTGCTATCCAAATCTCAGTTGAAAATATGATATGAGGCACAACATTACAATCCTGAAAATCTTGGCCAAAAAAGATGTCTGTCTGTCTATCATCTATTATATCTTGTTTGTGTGGCTAATTTTGCTGCAGTTCAGGTGATCCTGGGCCTGAGTTTGAGGATAAGGACCTAGAGGACTCGAACACACTGTAAACTTAGCTTAAGATGACATTAATGGGAATGCAATGCAGACCTTTGTCACCCAACTCCAGGTAAGTTTCATTTAGTACAGACACAGAAAAAAATGAGATAGAAAAAAAAAAATAGAAAAATTATATTTGTTCAGAAAAAAAGAGGAAGGTTCTTTTATCTTTCGGTTTCCTCCCTAATCTCTCATTGCTGCGTTCTTCTCAGTTTGTACCTTTGCAGCTTCTCCGACATAATGAGGCTTGTTGTCGATTACTAAGGAGTTTTTGTTTTATTTTGTTTATCTAGCTAATCCTAGATGTTCATGACTTCTGAATTTTATCCCTCTGTTTTAGCTCAGTTTGACTTTCTAATTTAGGGTATCCACTTACGATTCTACCTGGACCAGTGATTCTGAACTCTAATTCTATATGAGAGTCTGATGGAGAGGTTTAAAATATACCAGTATCTAAGCAATTGAATTAGATTACCTGGATTAGGGGTTTGGGAGATAACCAGTACCCTTTAATTTGGAAATGGTAAAACTCTGGTCCAAACTACCACATTTCAGTTATCTATTGATGTGCAATAAACCATCCCAATATGTAAATGACTTAAAAGTGAAAAAAAATGTGTTAGTCGCTCAGCAGTGTCTGACTTTTTTTGATCCCATGGACTGTAGCCCACCAGGCTCTTCTGCCCATGGAATTCTCCAGGCAAGAATACTAGAGTGGATGCCATTCCTTTCTCCAGGGGATCTTCCCAACCCAGGGATCGAACCCGGGTCTCCTGCATGCAGACAGATTCTTTTCTGGGTAAGCCACCAGGCAAGCCATTTTTTGATAACTCTGTGGGGCAGAAACCAGGGCAGGGCACATCTGGCTGGCTCTCCAGTTCCACATAGTGTCACCTAGAGTCATTCAGCCGCACTCAATGGGCCCGAAGGTCCAATAAGGCTTCACTCACATGACAGGCACCTCAGTGATCTTCAGCATGGCCCCTCTTTCACCACATGGCTATCTTGGGCTTCCTTATAACATGGTGGCCTCAGGTTAGTCAGACGTCTTAGATGGCATCTGGCTTCTAAAAGAGAGGAAGCAAAAACTGTTAATCTCTTTCAAGGCTTGGCTTCTGAAGTCCCGTATCACTACCTCCAAATTCAGTCAAAGCAAGTTACAAGGCCAGCCCAGATTCAAAGGAAGAGGAAATCAGTTCTTCTCCTTGATATGAGAAGTAGCATGCATGCTCAGGGCCTGAGTAACCGCTGGTGGCGATATTTTGAGATTACAGATCACACACCATCAGTTCTCAATCCTAAAGTCATGGCAGACATTTCTATCTCATCATGGCAGTCTCTCCCATTTGGCCTAGAATTGTTCTTGGTGCTGTATCTCAGAGGTCAGAGGTCAGGATATTGGAATGAGCATGCAGGTTGAAATGTATTGACTAACCTGCTCTACTGGGAAAAGAGAAAGTTCTAAACTCTCCCTGCCATAGCTTATGAAGCAGAGGGATTGACATTCTCAGGGAAAATGAGGAAAAGTGCCAATGGGCTCCTGGCCCTGCCTGGGGGACAGGACAGTCTCATCAGTTCTCACAGTAATCTTTGAAGTAGGAGTTTCAGGTTTTGTTACTCTCCTCTAGTTTCTTTGTTTCTTTCTTTCTTTTCTTTTTTTTTTTTTTTAATGTTATTTGGCTGCTCTGGGTCTTAGATGTGGCACATGGGAATTTTGATCTTCCTTGGAGCATGAGGGATCTTTAGTTGCAGTGTACAAACTCCT
Organism: Cervus canadensis; assembly: GCF_019320065.1. NCBI lineage: Eukaryota > Metazoa > Chordata > Mammalia > Artiodactyla > Cervidae > Cervus > Cervus canadensis. The sequence continues at coordinate 33,411,288 of NC_057410.1, read as the reverse complement.
AGTTGCAACATGTGGAATCTAGTTCCCTGAACCAGGCATTAATCCTGGGCCCCCGTCATTGGAGCATAGTCTTAGCCACTGTACCACCACGGAAGTCCCTCCTCTAGTTTATAAAGGGGGAAACTGAGGCTGACTGAACACAAGGCACCACCTTAGGTGCTGTAGAGAACATAAAGCTTACTTAGACATTGTTACAGTTCTTAATATCATTTTCTGGCAAAGGAAAGGCATTTAAACAAATAATTTTAATACCCAACATAATGAAATGAAGTTAATCAGAGAAGCAGGGAGGGGGAAAAAGGCCCTGGAAGTCAAAGGCAGAAAAAGAATAAGTGAGGGGATCTAGTTGGATTTCATGGGGGAAAAGGATGGTGACAAGACAGTTTCTTCAGAAGAGAATGACTTGAACATCAGAAGATGAGGGAAATATTGGGAAAATTAAGCAAGTCATAAATTATTTTGGTAAAAATATCCTCTTTAAGATCAAGCTTTTATGATGCCATTTCATGACATCAAATATTTTGATTGCAAAAATGATGCTAAAACAAACCCAAGTTGATTTGTTACCTGTTTCTTTAAAGAACTCCCATATGAATATACATGCATACTATACATTTTTTAAATGAGCATTTTAATAAGGTTAATTTCACAATTTTTGGTTTTACTCCTCACTATGAAACTTAAATGGCAACCTACTCCAGTATCCTTGCCTGGAAAATCTCGTGGACAGAGGAGCCTGGTAGGCTGCAGTCCATGGGGTCACCAAGAGTCGGGTATGACTGAGCGACTAACATATAAAACTTAAGACCCTAGTTTTGGTTGATTCATTATAAGTGGCATTTTTTCCCTGGTACCTGTTATTTTGGAGTTATAAAGTTAATGCGTAGAAAGTACCCATCATGTAATGAGTGGTTCATAAATTTTACTCTTTGTGCCGTAAATTTGTATGAGTTTTGACAAATGCATTGTGTCAAATACCTACTATGCCATTATTATCTCTATTTTAACAAAGATTTATATTGTACTTACTATGTGATAGACACTAACTTATTTACTCCTTTTATAACCTTATTAGATGCTATTAGCACATCATCTCTGGTATAGGTAACAAAATTAAGATAGAAAGGCTAAGTAATGTCTTTAAAAATCACACAGCTAATATGGGTAGATCTCCACTGAGAACCTAGGGCATCTACCACTCTAATACCTAGCTGATATTATAATTATTTTTTTTTAATTTTTAAAAAAAATTTTAATTGTAAGATAACTGCTTTACAATGTTGCGTTGGTTTCTGCCATACAAAAATGTGAATCAGCTATAAAGTATATATATCTATATCTATCTATATATATATATCTCCTCCCTCTTGTGCCTCCTTTCCGCACCCCATCCCACCCTTCTAGGATGTCACAGAGCACCAGGTTCAGTTCCCTGTTACACAGCAACTTTCCACTATCTATTTTATACATGGTTCTGTATATTTCAATGCTATTCTCCCAAGATGTCCCAGCCTCTCTTTCCCCCACTGTGTCCACAAGTCCATTCTCTACATCTGTATCTCCATTCCTGCCCTGCAAATAGGTTCATCAGTACTATTTTCCTAGATTCCATATATATGTGTTAATATACAATATTTGTTTTTTATTCTACATTTTTTTTACTTTTATGACATTCTTCTCTTCTTCTTCATCCTAAAACAATTTCCCTTTTACCACACATTGAATTTAACTTTTACCTGCTACATCTCATTAACTGCCCTTTCATTTTTAAAAAATTTTAATATGTTTTTCCTTCATTCAAAACCTAATCATCATTCTAACAAAAATTTTCAAACACACTAAAATATGATTTATTCTATAAGCTAAATAGAGACCAGAGTACAATATAAGGTAAAGGAAAAAATACATTAAAATTTTTTTCTTTAAGAATAATTTAAATATAACTTCAGGTGTACAGCATGATGATTTGATATTTGTAAAAACTGCAAAACAACCACTACAATAAGTTTAGTTAGCATTTAATCAATTGCTGTTGAGTTCAGAAATTTGAAGTGTGCAGACATGCATGAGCTCCATGGTGAAGTTATCACACAAAAAAATTATGGTTACTCTGATGCCACTAACATGTTGTCCGAGAAGAACAACAGCTGACTGACCCTTGTCTGCCTTGGAACCAAGGTACTTAAGAATCAATCAAACATGAGATTTTAAAGAAAAGGCAGTCTGAAAAGTTAATATAACCATTTTGTCACTTGTAAATGGTTTCTACCTCCCTGTCATTCTCCAAAATATACAAAAGCAGACTTTCTATCCCCTTTAGAAATTTTAGGAGCTGCTAAAGAAATGGATAATATTAGGAGAAGCGGATTCTAATCATCTCTTATATCTTTTCTTTTGGAAAAGAAGATGCATATCTTGAAGATAATCATAAAAAGCTTTTCAGGAGACATAAGATCTCAACCAAGATGCATTCACTATTCTCTTTTCAGTTTCAGATTGAAACTATACACGGAAAGAGTTGGAAAATTATTCAAGCAAATATCATATGGATGCTAAGAAAGAAGCTCCTTCAATTCACTAATTACCTCCTATATACTCTGATATAAAAATAAAAATCAGTTGCTGTCAAAAAAATCTGAGCTCAGAGAGCAGACAATTCAAATTTGATATTCACTTGGCTTTGAAAAAAATCTCAAAAGGCAATGTTCCTTAGAATTCTAAGACATTTTACTTTCCACTGTGCTATGAGCAAGGCCAAAATTTAAGCCAATGACAGTGAAAATTATGCTACCCGTCCCTGGGTATTTTGCTAAAGTTCCCCAGTGGATAATAAGAGGAAGGTAAATAGTATCAATAACCTCAGATACACAGATGACACCACCCTTATGGCTAAAGAGCCTCTTGATGAAAGTAAAAAAGGAGAGTGAAAAATTTGGCTTAAAACTCAACATTCAGAAACCTAAGATCATGGCATCCAGTCCCATCACTTCATGGCAAATAGATGGGGAAACAATGGAAACAGTGATAGACTTTATTTTTTGGGTGGGGGGAGGGGCTCCAAAATCACTGTAGATGGTGAGTGCAGCCATGAAATTAAAAAGATGCTTGCTCCCTGGAGGAAAAGCTATGACCAACCTAGACAGTATATTAAAAATCAGAGACATTACTTTACCAACAAAAGTCTGTCTAGTCAAAGCTATGGTTTTTCCAGTAGTCATGTATGGATGTGAGATTTGGATTCTAAAGAAAGCTGAGCGCCGAAGAATTGATGCTTTTGAACTGTGGTGTTGGAGAAGACCCTTGAGAGTCCCTTGGACTGCAAGGAGATCCAACCAGTCTATCCTAAAGGAAATCAGTCCTGAATATTCATTGGAAGGACTGATGCTGAAGCTGAAATTCCAATACTTTGGCCCTGATGCGAAAAACTGACTCATTTGAAAAGACCCTGCTGCTGGGAAAGATTGAAGGCAGGAGGAGAAGGTGACAACAGAGGATGAGATAGTTGGATGGCATCACCGACTCAATGGACATGAGTTTGAGTAGGTTCCAGGAGTTGGTGATGGATAGGGAAACCTGGTGTGCTGCAGTCCATGGGGTCATAAAGAACTGGACACAACTGAGCAACTGAATGGAACTGAACTGAATTAATGTTGATTGAATACATGGTACTAGATGCTTTTCATATTGTTTCATTTAAACCCCCCAACAATCACATATGGAAATTACAGACCAAGAGAGGAATTTGTTGTTTTTAATGCAAAGGAAGCTATTTAACATGAGAAAATTGGAATGGTGAGAGATGTTCATTCCCTTTTTGTTGCATAAGCAAGTGGTGGAGTTAGGATCAGAACTCAGGTCTGGAGTCTCTATGCTCCATATTTATTTGTTCCACTGTATCTGCCACTAGCTTCTGAGATCCTAAGCTGGGCAGGGGGTGGGGGTGGGGTGAGGAGGTAGTCTAGAGGAGGGGCGTGTAAGTGGTGGGAAGGCAGCTTCATTGAGGAATGACAGGACAGAAAGGAGGTGGGGTCCAAGGTGATGAAGTGTAAGCAGGGCACTGGCCAGCTAGGGAAGACTTGAACCAGACCCTCTACCTGGATGCTCTGGCTTCAAGTCCCAGGTTTGATTCTAGCTTCTCTTCACCTACTAAATCCAGCTCATGGGCAGTTTCCCACAGCCCATTAAGACCTACCTCCTTCCACTGGTGGCGTCATGCTCACCATAAAGCTGAGGTGTTGCAGGCCTCCTCCAGCATGGCAGTATTTCCTGTCATTAAACTATTTTCCTCAGGGCCCAGCTCCAGAGAGGTCTTGGCTTCTCAGCCAAAAGGACCTGGGATCGTCAGGCAGTAATTCTTCAATTTATTGCCCCTGTTCCACATTCCTGACCTGTGAGTATTTGCAGACAGAGACCAGCTTTCCGAAGCCCAGCCTAAGCTGCTTTAATTTTGTCATTGTCCTATAATTTCATGGAAATGGCTGCTCTGATGCCAACAAATGACTAATAAAATCCCTCTGCCCACTCATTTTTAATGTCATTCTGGAACTCCAGAACAGGGACCATCTGGTCACGGTGCTTACTTTAATATAAAAGAGGGGCTGAGTTGGAAATCATATTTCTGAGAGAAGGCTGGATGAACCTTCTGTTTGTGAACCCAGAGCACAGCCAAACAAGTGTAGCGTTTCATCTGGGGCACTGATGAGATACGCTGAGTGCCATGAAGGCAGCTCTGTCCATGGAGAGGTTAAATTCTGACACACACACATACATACATACAGATATCAATCAGTACTACTAACTGTCACATGAAGAGCACTATCCATGTGTTAGGCAATGTGCAAAGCACCCTGGATTATTTTGTAATAGGCAGGTATTAGTGTACTCACTTTATAGGTGAAATAAACAGAGACTTACGGAAGTTAAGGAAACTCGCTCCAAGTTACACAGCTAGTAAATGACAGAGCCAGGCTTGGAACCGAGGTCCATCAGTCTCTACTTCTGTGCCCTGAGCAACTGACTGACTCATTGCAGTGAGGGCTTTTGGAAGAAAAGCCATCCTAAGCAATGACTAATCTTTCAGCTCTGTAAATGGTGGATCCAGGAAGCTATGTGGAGATTTTTTTTTTTTTTTTTTTGCCTTTTTAATTTTGGAATTATTTTAGATTTTACAGAGAAGTTACAAAGATAGCAACAGAGTGCTCCTGTTTACCTTCATTCAGCTTCTTCTAATGTTAACATCTTACCTAGCCATACTGTATTTGTCAGAACTAAGAAAGTACCTTTGTTACAATGCTAATAACTAAACTACAGACTTTGTTCAGATTGTAGCACAATTTTTATTTGTAAGTTTTTCTTGTAACTTTTGATTTTATCATCCTTTTTAGGATCTTTTTTTGTTGTTATTCTTTTAGTAAACTTGATTTTTTTTTTTTTAATTTATTAAGGCTTTGGTTTTTTAAAGCAGTTTCAGGTTCACAACAAAACTGAGAGGAAGGTACGGTGATTTCCCATATATTCTCTGTCGCCTCACATGAAAAGCCTCACCCATTATCAGTGATCGTTAACACAATGGTACATGTGTTATAGTTGATGAATCTATTTTGACACGTCATCACCCAAAGTCCCTAATTTATATTAGGATTCACTCTTGGTGCTATATATTCTATGAGTTTGGACAAATGTGTAATATCATGTATCCCCCACTGTATTATCACATAGAATAGTTACACTTCCTTGAAATTCCTCTGCACTCTTCCTATTTAACCCCAGCTCTCCCTGCCAACTCCTGGCAACCATGGATATTTCTTGCTATCTCCATAGTTTTGCTTTTTCCAGAATGTCATATAGTTGGTATCACATAGTATGTAGCCTTTTCAGACTGGCTTCTTTCACTTTTAAGAAAATTAAATATGTGCTTAAAGTTCTTCCATGTCTTTTCATAACTTAACAGCTCATTTAATTTTAGTGGTGAATCATATTTCATGGTCTGGATGTACCACACCACACAGCATTTATCCATTCTTCTAAAGAGGAACATCTTGGTTGCTTCCAAATTTGCTCTAAACATCCACATGCAGGTTTCAGGGTGGACAAAAGTTTTCAACACCTTTGGGTAATCACCAAGAAGCACGATTGCTGAATCATATGGTAAGAATATGTTTAGTTTTATAAGACCACCACACTGTCCTCCAAAGTGGCTGTACCGTTTTGCATTCTTATCAGCAAAGGATGAGAGCTCCTGTTGCCAACACGTGGTGTTGTCACTGTTCAGGGTTTTGGCCTTTCTATTAGTTGTGTAGTGGTGGATCTACATTTTTTTTTTTTTAATGTTATAGGGAGTTGAACGTAGTTTTCCATTTTAAGTTATATACTTAACCACCACTGTTGTTGCCTGACATCAAGGCTCCAAACATTGCTGCATTGGGCTGAGTATACACCTCCTGGTTGCTCATGGTCGGTTAAGATCCAGACATTCTCCCTTCTGCTGCTCTTCACTTTCAACCTCACCTGGTTTCTCTATGTGAATCTCAACCGTGTGACTCGACTTAGTCATTCTGACTCTGCTCTCAGACGCTTCTCACCAAGATCATGCAACCTGACTCAGAATTTGCAAGTTCCTGACCTCAGCTTCTACGTGCCACATCAATGATCCTTTGGGACATGTTCCAAATGGACTGGAATTCAATTTCAATTGTCTCTCAAGCTTGACATTTAGGTTTTTGTGTTCTTATCATTGGACTGTACCCTTAATCCACTTATCTCAATAATCACAGCGCATACAGAAAGACCTAAATCCCTACCCAGCATGTGTGGGTGTTCAGTTGCCAAGTCATGTCTGACCCTTTTCTACCTCAAGGATGGTAGCCTGCCTGGTCCCTCTGTCCATGGGAGTTTTCAGGCAAGAATACTGGAGTGGGGTGCCATTTCCTTCTCAGGAGATCTTCCTGACCCTGGGATTGAATTCATGTCTCCATTAATTTATCCCATTATATGGAGAAAATGTGAACCTAAAGTGAATGGTCTGAGTTACATAGTCCATTACTGGAAAATTAGAAGACACAGGGAAGGAGAGAAAACTCTAAGTATTCTTTAGTTGTTAGGACAAGTGGAGCTTAAAATGAAAATTAAACAGAGATCAAACATCATGGAAAGGTATATTTTGGAAAAAACTTATAAGTCTTTTCCCTGCCAAAGAGCAGAAATATTTTAATCCAGTTTTGGAAAGGAATGCCGTTATAATTCACAGAATTTAAACTTGGGCTTTGACCAGGCAAAACAAGTATTAAAATCAGACTTAACATGTCTGAAACAAATTGATTATTATTATTTTTTTTTTCTGAAGTCTGTTTTTCCTCTTGCCCTTCCTTATTTTATTACTGAGTCTACTGTGTTCCCAGGCACCAGGCTAGAAAAGTCATCTTTTACTCTGTTCATGCTGATGTGAAATCAGTTACCAATTCCTGCACACTTTGCCTCTGTCACTCTTACATTTGCCCATATTTTTCCATTTTCACTGTTGCTAGTCCTTTGCTTAGATTGTTTTACAAAGGTCTTGATCTTTGTGTGTCTAGTACATGTGTGGGCAGTTTAATTTCTAATGTTTAGTCACCACAGGTCATCAATCTGTTCAAAAACATCAATGGCATTCCCATACCTACTGGATTTAGAATAGACTTTACTCTAGCTTTTGAGGCTCTCTATAGTCTTACCCCACTTTCCCAGATATATCTATTATGACTCCCTTCTTTGCACAGCATAAACCAACCTTACTGGTCTTTGTTTTTCCCTGAATGAATACTGCCACAGGGCATTTGCACATGTTACTTATTCCACTTGGGAAGGCCTGGCCTATTCCCACTCCTAATATCAGCTTGATGGCATACAGTACATCAGGGATTAGCAAACTACAGCCTGAATGCCAAATCTGGTGTACCAGACTGCTTTTATCGATAAAGTCTTATTGGAAGATAGTCACATTCATTTCACAGCTCATTCTTTTCAGCATGCTTTCTAAGGCTGTTTTTGCACTGAAACAGCAGTGCAGAGTAATTGTGACAGAGACCTTATAGCCTGCAAAGCTTAAAATATTTATTTTCTTGTCCTTTACAAAAAAAAATAATAATAATTCTAATCCCCAATACTAATTCCCTTAACTGAATATCCAATTCAATGTGTTTTAGCAAAAATTTGTTGAGCTCCTACCATGTGCTAAATATATAAACACAAAAGATATGAACCATCCCTCAAAGATTTTGCTGTCTAAAATTGATGACAAATTTATAAGTGAACTCCTCTACAATATGATAAGTAGATAACAGCATATTCAGGAGATATCTGGAAGCAGAGAATAGAGAATTATTAATCTTTTGGAGGGCTGAAGAGGTAGGTAAAAAGAGTTAATAGCTGGGTTGGGTTTGAAATTATGTATAGGAGTTTACCCTGGAGACAAGAGATTAAAGTTGTTCTAGACAGAGGAAGAACAGATGCAAAGGTATAGAGGAACATAACCTCATGGTCTCTTTGGGAAAACTTGAGAAGGCTCTTACAGAAACAAATGGAAAGAGACTAATTGGTCTATGCAATCAGATTAACCTAGGTTTGAATTCTGACTCTGATACTCACTAGTTGTACAACTTTGAGTAAGTCCTTAGCTTCTAATAGTCCATTTTCTCATCCTAGCAGTATTTACACAAATTAACTGATGTGATATAGGTGAAAGTTTTTGGCATAATGTTTGATACAGTTTATGTGCCTCCCAAAAACGTAGTTCCTAGTTTGTAGCAAAACAAAAATGTTTATGTAGGTTAGAATATGACAGGAAAGGTAAAGAGAAAGACATGTGCACACTCAGTTACTCTGTCACGTCTGACTCTTCATGACCCCATGGACTATAGTCCACCAGGCTCCTCTGTCCATGGGATTTTTCCAGGCAAGAATACTAGAGTAGGTTGCCATTTTTTACTCCAAGGGATCTTCTCAACCCAGGGATTGAACTCATGTCTCCTGGGTCTCCTGCATTGCAGGCAAATTCTTTGCCCCTGGGAAGCCCTAGAGAAAGAAACACCTCAGCTCAACATACAAAGACGCCTGCTCTTTTCTCTGTATCTTAGTCTCTGTTCTCTCCAGAGCACTTTTTCTTTCCTGCCTTATATATGGCAGGTGTTGATCTCATCCTGTCTCCCACATGGGCAGGGATATTTGAGGGCAGGGATATTTCTTTATTCCTTTTTGTGTCTTCCAAAGTGCCTAGTATCATGTCACACATAGAACTAGCCACTGATGAATGCTTGTTGAATTTTTGAATCTTAGGTTGTGAAGGTATTTTTACAATAATCAACCTATTATTTTACATGAAACTGAGACTGATGGGTTGGAAGATGTTCAGTTTGCTCAAGCTTGCCCACTTTGATGATCATAAGTCTAACATGTAGCTAGCTTCTAAGAAGGTGGAATTTGTTTTTGTCCTTTCTTCTACTCATCCCTCATGTGTTCAATCTAGGGCACTTTTCTCTTTCAGGAACATCCTCCACTCCACCTTCCACTGCAGATACTTCCTCTATCTGTTGTTACATTCACACTGAGATGCTCAGGTTTTGTGTTATACCTTTTCTGGGTAGGCACATGGAAAAGAGAGAATAAACAGGAGTGGATTGGTGGTGGGATTTCAGGCATCAGGAGGAAATCAGTATGTCTTCAAATCCTTTCACAAAAGCAATCCTTTATCTGCCATATATAAGGACCATCCTATGGGTTCCAGAAATAATAGACCTTTATAGCTGTGTTAATAACTATTATATATTAAGAGCTTACCATGTAGTAAACACTTTGCATGAGTTATGTCTAGCCCTCACAGCACCCATGCACATTACTTTCCACTTTCACAGATGGAGAAACAGAGGCTCAGAAAGGTTAGGCAACTTTCAGAAGACCACATAGGTAAGGAGCAGAGCCCAGATCTGCCTATTTCATCAGAGTTTCTGACAATGCCCTCTAACTGCCCGGTGACTGGGAAGGGGGTTAGATAAATTTTCAGGCTTCGGCTCCCTGCTGTGCATTCTTCCTTTCCAAAATTTTCCAAGATGATGCTCCTTGGAAAACCTGCCTGAGAGCAAGACTAGCTATATAATATGCAGGCCCAGGGCAAAATAAAAATGCACAATTCTTTGTTGAAAAATAATTAGGAATAAATCTACCTAAAGAAACAAAAGACCTATATATAGAAAACGATAAAACACTGATCAAAGAAATCAAAGGTGACACAAATAGATGGAGAAATATACCATGTTCATGGATCAGAAGAATCAGTATAGTGAAAATGAGTATACTACCCACAGCAATCTATAGATTCAATGTAATCCCTATCAAGCTACCAATAGTATTTTTCAGAGAACTAGAACAAATAATTTCACAATTTGTATGGAAATACAAAAAAACCTCGAAGAGCCAAAGCAATCTTGAGAAAGAAGAATGGAACTGGAGGAATCAACCTGCCTGACTTCAGGCTATACTACAAAGCTACAGTCATCAAGACAGTATGGTACTGGCACAAAGACAGAAACATAGGTCAATGGAACAAAATAGAAAGCCCAGAGATAAATCCATGCACCTATGGACACCTTATCTTTGACAAAGGAAGCAAGAATATACAATGGAGAAAAGACAACCTCTTTAACAAGTGGTGCTGGGAAAACTAGTCAACCACTTGTAAAAGAGTGAAACTAGAACACTTTCTAACACCATACACAAAAATGAGCTCAAAATGGATTAAAGATCTAAACATAAGACCAGAAACTATAAAACTCCGAGAGGAAAACATAGGCAAAACACTCTCTGACATAAATCACAGCAGGATCCTCCAAGACCCACCTCCCAGAATATTGGAAATAAAAGCAAAAATAAACAAATGGGACCTAGTTAAACTTAAAAGCTTTTACACAATGAAGGAAACTATAAGCAAAGTGAAAAGACAGCCTTCAGAATGGGAGAAAATAATAGCAAATGAAGGAACTGACAAAGAATCAATCTCAAAAATACACAAGAAATTCCTGCAGCTCAATTCCAGAAAAATAAGTGATCCAATCAAAAAATGGGCCAAAGAACTAAACAGACATTTCTCCAAAGAAGACATACAGATGGCTAACAAACACATGCAAAGATGCTCAACATCACTCATTATCAGAGAAATGCAAATCAAAATCACAATGAGGTACCAACTCATGCTGGTCAGAATGGCTGCTATCCAAAAAGTCTACAAACAATAGATGCTGGAGAGGGTGTGGAGAAAAGGGAACCCTCTTACACTGTTAGTGGGAATGCAAACTAGTGCAGCCACTATGGAGAACAGTGTGGGGATTCCTTTAAAAACTGGAAATAGAACTGCCATACTACCCAGCAATCCCACTGCTTGGCATACACACTGAGGAAACCAGAATTGAAAGAGATACTTATACCCCAATGTTGATCACAGCACTGTTTACAATAGCCAGGACATGGAAGCAACCTAGATGTCCATTGGCAGACGAATGGATAAGAAAGCTGTTAAAAAGCTACTCAGCTATTAAAAAGGATGCATTTGAATCACTTCTAATGAGGTGGATGAAACTGGAGCCTATTACACAGAGTGAAGTAAGTCAGAAAGAAAAACACCAATACAGTATATTAACGCATATATGTGGAATTTAGAAAGATGGTAACGATGACCCTATATGCGAGACAGCAAAAGAGACACAGATGTAAAGAACAGACTTTGGACTCTGGGGGAGAAGGCAAGGGTGGGATGATTTGAGAGAATAGCATTGAAACATGTACATTATCATATGTGAAATAGATTGCCAGTCCAGGTTCGATGCATCAGACCAGGCGCTCAGGGCTGGTGCACTGGGATGACCCTGAGGGATGGGATGGGGAGGGAGGTGAGAGGGAGGGTCAGGAGGGGAACACATGTACACCCATGGCTGATTCATGCGAATGTATGGCAAAAACCACTACAATATTGTAAAGTAATTAGCCTCCAATTAAAATAAATTAAAAAAAGAAAAAGAAAAAGCAGTGGGGGGAACTATACTCAATATTTTGTAATAACCAGTAAGGGAAAAAAACTGAATAAGAATATATATATAATATATATAAATATATATATAACTGATATATAACTGAATCAGTTTGCTATATACCTGAAACTAACACTACATTGTCAATAAACTATACTTCAACTAAAAAAAAAGAGAAAGTAAGAAAGAGCAGGGGTAAAATGCTATTAAAGGTATTAAAACACATTTTCTTCCTTCTAGGGCTTCTTTCTTGATTTGTCATGCTGTTCTTTATTTTTATTTAATGTCATTCTAAGTAGAAAGATATTAATTTTTAAATTATTTGCATGAATTTTACCATTCATTTTTATATCATGCAATGCCAGTGTTAAGCATAAATATAAGATCATATTCAGAATCACTGGAATGGCACAATTTATAACTTGTAGATTGTACTTGCATATGTCCAGAGGAAGGCATGACAACCCACTCTAGTATTCTTGCCTGGAGAATCCCCATGGAGAGAGGAGCGTGGTGGGCTACAGCCCATATGATGACAGAGTCGGACGTGACTGCAGTGACTCAGCACGCACACACATACTTACATATTTTGTTCTTATCAGAAGACTGGAAATGCTGCACTGTGTTTACATCATGTCTTGATATATACACCTTGTACCCACACTCTCTACCTTTCGGCTGAGTAAAGAGGAACTGAAAGAAGGAACTATGTGTTGCCCTATCTCTCCCTTTCCTCCTATGTCATCATTTTTGGCGAAAGTGTTTGGCTAAAGCAAGAGAATAACATGAATGCAAAATGATGGGATTCTTAAATTGCTGATGCTTCTTAGAATCCCACTGCTTTTTTTTTTCTGTTCAAAGCATGTTCTGGTTCAGGCTGAAAGTGTAGACTTGGGCTGTCAGCACCCTTGGATTACTCAGTTTTAATGTTACTTGTACTCACTTTCAGCCTTGCTGAACTTGCCTGTGTCTTGGGTCCCTCAGAAGTCTATGCTTACGGGGCATCTTAAACACTATATGCAAATGAGGTGGCAGACATGCTGCTTGTGCATATCCTCTCTGCTCATGTGCACAATCCATTGCCCCACAGAGCCTTGCTTATAAAGTAAAAGTTCTAAAATAAGATTCTGGAGAGTTTCAAGATGGCAATAGCACAGCACTGAAGCAAGTATAGAGCCCCTCAAGCTGTATAAGGTGGTATGCCCAAGAATCTGGCCCTTCCTAGGAATTATTAATCTGGAGGCGAAAGGAGGAAGGTTCTACAAGTCAAACTGTGTAAGCTTTCCTATGTCTCAGTCCCTTTAAACACTTACCAACCTTCTTCGGCCAAGGATTCAAATCCCACTTGAAAATCTTTAACTCAGCCAGTCCTTTAGATGAGAAAGAGAAGTCTCAGGCCATTATCTCAGATGTTCAGAATAAACTCTACTTGTTTCTGATCTCAGCAACTGTACATGTCTTCCCAGTGTCCAATCTCCCACCCTACACTCTGGCTTCAGACCCTACATGGTCTTGTCCATATTCACCTTTCTCTCCCCATCTGGGTCTATAGTTTAGTATAGGTAATTTTAGGGTCAGTCTAGAATTTAGTATAATACTCAAGAGGAAATTTCAATGATAGAAAGATCAACTACTTAAAATTCTCTGTTCTTTGTTCTATGTGAGTTTTCTTTTTGTTTGTATTCAACAGACCTTGACCAAGTAGCTCCTGCCTTGAATGAGCAAGAGCTCTTGGTTGGGGGTGGGGAGGAGGGTGCTAAGGTAAAGATGCTGTGGTCACTGACTTCCAGACAGTCCTGCTCTAGGCTTCTGAGTCTGGAACATTATTACTAAATGTATCATTTAAATTAAGAAGTAATCTAGGCATCTCCCTCTCTGGACTCCTTTCTATCCCAGAAGGGTGGTTTATGTCATAAATATAAGGGCAGGTGCACTGGGGTCATTTTCCCAGATCAGCCCACCATGCTCTCCATTTTTGTTTGTTTGTTTTGTTATCCTTCTGTATTTTTGTCGATGCTGCATGGCATGTGGGATCTTAGTTCCCTGACCAGGGTTGGAACCTATGTGCCCTGTAATGGAACACAGTGTCTTAACCCCTGGATCACCAGGTAAGTCCCTTCATGCTCTCACTTTAAGGGGTGATGCTTTTAACACAAACTGTATATTCAAGTAAATAAAATATGCCCCTTAATCTTGAAGGCTTGGCCAAAAATTTTCAAAACTCTCTAACTATGGTTTTCTAACTGATTTCTGGACTTAACCTCAAAAAATTATACAAGGTTTCTAGTGTCTGTGAAACAAAAATAAAACAAAGTCTCTCAGTCGTGTCTGACTCTCTGTGACCCCATGGACTGTATAGTCCATGGAATTCTCCAGGACAGAATACTGGAGTGGGTAGCCTTTCCCTTCTCCAGGGGATCTTTCCAACCCAGCAATTGAACCCAGGTCTCCTTGCATTGCAGGCTGATTCTTTACCAGCTGAGCCAAAAGGGAAATCCTCTAGTTCTGAGACTTCTTCCGTTTCCCTTAACCCTTAATCAACCACTTCACTGTATGGAACTTCTCTTGTCTTGCATTTTTAACTCCTTCTCTTAAGAGCATTCTTGATTTCAATGCCAAGGATATAGGAGAGTTTCTGGTCTAAACCTGAATTAGCAAAAGCATTTGGCTTGAATGATGGGAGAGATGTAGACATGCTTCAATATCACTGCTGACATGACAGTTCAGTTTTAAAGGTGGTGGATTGGAAAATTATAGTTAAAAAGAACACTCTCCTCTCCAAAGGGGTGGTACATAAGTGGTGGGAGAGGGAAGGAGTCATTACTTATTTAAAATCATTTTTGTCTGTGCCTTGGGAAATTGAATTATCCTCAAGAATTCTGCTTCACATTGGCCAGCGGTCTACATTATATTAATTAGTCATTCACTGATGCAACAAAGGGTTTCTTAAGGGTTTACCATGCATCAGTTACTGTGCTAAGCTTTGAGAACACAGCAGAGAAGACACAGCCCTTGCTGTCTCAGCAGTAATTATGATGTAAGGGTTATGAAGTGAAAGAAAAATACAGTTATCTGATTTTGAGGATTAGGGATGACTTTTTAAATTTATTTTTTTTAATTGAAGTATTGTTAATTTACAATGTCATGTTAGTTTTAGTTGTACAGCACAGTGACTCAGTTATGTGTATACACACACACACACACACACATACCTATTCTTTTTCAGAGAAAAAAATACAGATATCGCTAAGCATCTTAATCACTGGTTTTCAAATTTTAGAGAACCCTCTGATTCCATAGGCCTGAGACAAGCCAATAATTTGCATTTTTAAATGACAGGTAAGCCTAATGTAGAGGTCTTCAGAGTACTCTTCAAAAGATATTTAACATAGATACGTACATGTGGACATAGCAGGGGAGGGGAAGATGGGTCAAACTGGGAGACTGGGATTGACATATATACACTAATGTTTGTAAAATAGATAGCTAGTGGGAAGCTGCTGCATGGCACAGGGAGTTCAGATTGGTGCTCTGTGATGACCTAGAGAGGTGGGATACGGGTGGAAGGGAGGCTCAAGAGGGAAGGGATATATGTATACTCGTAGCTGATTCACTTCATTGTACAGCAGAAACTATCAAAACATCATAAAGCAATTATGCTCCAATTTGAAAAAAGATATTTAACTAAGCTGCTTTATATTTCCACTATCATTTCCATTTGTGTTACTCCCAGAAAAAAAATGCAGTATTTTTGTCTCACAAAAAGAAGCACAATTTGATAACCCGCTGCAGAGAGAGCTATTCATCACTTTCATTTTTCTCCTGTAAAGAGAGTTGTGAAATTTTGTCATGATGTTCGATCATCATTTGTTAGAAGAGACTGAGAGCTATCATGAGGTTTGCTTCAAGACCCACCTTGGATTTGGACCATGTTAGGTAAACAAATATTTTTGTAAAACAGAATCATGTATTTTTCTTGAGAATATGAAAATGGGCTATCAATGTGAATGCACATAATAAGAAGCACTATATGGATTAGTCCATTTTCACTTTAATAGAATATTTTACTCTATTTCCTTGGTAATTATTTTTTAAAGATGTAGCTGTTTAGTAATATTTTAAGGATATATTTTTTAAAAACACTGAAGTTGACATTTTTGAATTTGCATTTTATTAGGACACAATCTAATTTCTAAATCCCAACCATGAAGGACTCAGCTGATAATTATAGTCTTGAAAGGGCTTCAAATCCACCTTAATGGTACTGTATCAACCAACCAATCAGAGGCCACACTTCAATTTTTAAATAATGTATTAAATAATTAAATAGCATATCAAATTATGCTTTGGGTAACTGTCACAACCTAATTTTTTTAAGCACTCTCAAAAAAATTGTAAATGGTTCATTAGAGGTACTTTTGAAGCCAAAAATGCTAATGCATGTCACGTGGAAATCCTAAAAGGAACTTGGCATGAAACGAAGAATGAACTTGCTGCTGAAAATAGAAGATTAAACAAAAAATCAATGTGGCTATAATTGAAACATGTGTACATGTACGTAGATGCAATAAATGTTTATGGTAGACACATTGATGATCTAACTTTCTCTCTTTGCATCAATTTTGCATGCTTTCATAAATGCCTTTGTTTAAACAATTTTATGATTGATTCAATTATACCTTGCTATGGCTGTGAATGAAAAATACACTTCTTAACTTTTAAAACACCAGGCCAGAAGCTACAGAAAGAAGTGTCAGTCTTTATATCCAATATCCCATTTTTGTTGACACAAATTTCTTTGTCTTACAACTGAAAGAAATCTATTATTTTATGATGATTATCAGAATGCTTGTTAACTACATTTTTCCCTGAGACACGCTTGAGAAATTTTAAGGTGGTGCTGGATTATTTCCTTCACGGATTCCTTATTCTGAGTTCCAAAGAACACTGAGTCTTAGTCAAAACCCAATATTTATGTGATGTAGATGTTATTACATTCTTTACAGTGGTGGTTCTTTCTTGATGTTTTTAAAAAACTGTTTTCCATTTACATGACTTCAATTCAGTTCTACGTAATAAAATAATCTTTTGCTGAGAGGATATAATGGCAAAATTCCTATAATCACACAAGACTATACATTTTACATGGCATGCCTAATTGCGTTTTTTAAGGAATAAAATGTTCTGGGGCTCAGATGAGAGAATGGCCCAAGGAATCCAGAAAGAATTGAATTAAAAATGCTTAATCAGCTTCAAGTCTGTTCACCAGCATTGTAGTTCAACTGAAAAATAAACCCTAGTTGCAGGAATTTTAATTGATTAGACCAGTTCAATCAAAACAACTGCTGACCACCTCAGCTCAGTCACTCATTTGCCTGGACATGGAAGGTGGAGTTTAAAGCAAAAGGGTGGCAATAAACTTACTTCCCCATTCAGTTGTCACAACTAGTTATGTGGCCTTGGGAAAAGCATGTCACTTCTCTGGGCCTCTTATTTCCATAAAATGATAGAAATGACATTCAATAATCCCTAAGCTCTTCCTGGGCTGGAAAATTCAATAAGTCATTTAAAGCAGTTGTTCTACTAGCATCGTTAAAAGGCAACTCAGAAAGGACGGAATTGATAAAGGGTGTCAAAGACCTTGACCTGATGACATGCACCTACTGTTCCTTACACAAAATGACTGACTCATCCTCGACCACCCAGCTTACTCCCTCAGGGCTGATGTCTTCATATCTTTCGGGAGGGGAGATGAGACCCACTCTAACCTTTCTGAACCCAAAGGCAAAAAGGCAGCTGGTTCAAAACAACAGGGAAGACAGAGTCAGACCTGAGAATGTGCCAGTACAGAAGCCTCTTCTTCCTCCCTGTGAGCCCTGCAGACATAAACAAAAGGTGAAGATACTGGAAGAGGTGGTGGGGGAGAAGGCTCCAATTACCATTTGCAAATGTGCATATATCTGCAGGTGTCAGGGTCTGTGAATTCAAAATCTCCATAACCAACCAACCAACCAAAAGGAGAACATTTTCACACATAACATGTGAAAACTATATTACACTTCCATTTCTTAGCCTGTCTGGATATACACACACTCCAATTTAACAAGTCACAAGTTTCAGAATGTGACTGAGTATGCCTGCTGCAATCAATGTTACTCATAGAAATTTTAGGGCTAGGCTGGGTTTAAATTTCAGCCTTAATTCCATCCTGAAGAGTTATTGATATTAATATTTTCTGTAGTATATTAGTGTGGAGTCTAATTCTAAAACATTTCCTTGTGTGAAATGAATATTTTAAAGATACAACTCATTCATCATTTCCTTTCTAAATGATTTTTGTCTTAGGATATCACAAGGCTTTTCACAGTTCAGAGATTAAATATTCAACATATTTGTTGTTGCTGTTTAGTCACTAAGTCATGTTCAACTGTTTTATGACCCCATGGACTGTAGCCTGCCAGGTTCCTCTCCATGGGATTCTCCAGGCAAGAATACTGGAGTGGGCGGCCATTTCCTTCTCCAGGGAATCTTCCCTGTCTCAATCCCTGAGACAGGGATTGAACCCTCATCTCAGTATGGTTCCTGCATTGTCAGACAGTTTCTTTACCATTGAGCTACCTGGGAAGCCCATTCAACACATCGTAGACTTAAATCCAAACTGGATTTTGAGATGTAACATTTTGAAAGCAGAAGCAAGTAAAAGCACCATATTATTCACAAAAGTATTTCTCAGAAGGTTATGTGGAAAAGAGGAGAGGTCCTGGGATTTGGTTTTACTGGACTTGGCCTGGATTTTGCTGGCAGTTCTAACATAAACTCTGTAAACTTGATAAATTAACTAAAATGCCAAGGAGCTCCATTCTGTCATATGTAAACTGGTTTGACACTACTTTCCCTGTGCTTAGTCACTCTGTTGTGTCTGACTCTTTATGACCCATTGGACTGTAGCCCACCATGCTCCTCTGTCCACAGAATATTGGAGAAATTGCTATTTCCTTCTCCAGGGGATCTTCCCAACCCAGGGATCAAACCCTCATCTCCTGTGTCTCCTGCACTGCAGGCAGATTCTTTACCTGCTGAGTCATCGGTTTCCTTACGTACTTACAAAGGTAGTATTGAGATTGAAGACAAATTGGTATGAAATATAACACTTATCACACCCAGATTTGATTAAACCCTATGAAAACAATGTTTTGCTAAAATGGGGAGTCTACTGAGCTTGGACTGTCCATCCTAAGACTGATATTAAAATGTCATTTGGGGGTTCAGCTATTCCAGGTGTCATTAACAGTAACAGAAGGGGTTTTTTAGTGAAAGGAATCATTGAGGATGATTGCGTATACTACAATATGAGAATTCACTGTAAGTTAATGGTGTAACACATGATGAAAGGGTGGGCATAGTGTTAACATCCAGTTCCTCCTCTTTGGGGATTCGGTCATTTCTCTGCCTTATGTGGCCTAGAATCCCTTATCTGTCCATCTCCAGATTTTGTGTCTCCTAATGTTTGTCATCTGTGTTTCTGGTAATCATCCAGACATATTGAAATGGTTAGTTTCCCTTTGCATATTAACTAGGGATAATTTCCAAATTCCATGGAATTTGCATAAGTGACTTCCACCTCCCTGTTGTCCTCTGGGAAACTTAGAAACACTGATTATTTCCTACGGGGAATGCTGTTAATGCTACATGTGGTTCCTGTTCTGCTTGTTCTGTTTATTGAGGTATTACTTATATGAGGAACACTTAATGTAGCTCTCTATTTTTCTTGTGTTGTTGTTGTTGTTTAGTCATTTAGTTGTGTCTGACTCTTTGCGACCCCATGGACTGCAGCCTGCCAAGCTCTTCTGTCCATGGGATTCTCCAGGCAAGAATACTGGAGTGGGTTGCCGTTTCCTTCTCCAGGGGATCTTCCTGACCGAGGGATCGAGCCTATATCTCCTGCATTACAGGCAGATTCTTTACCTCTGAGTCACCTGGGAAGCTCTTTCTTGTACAGGATTGCATTTTTCTGAGCTATTTTGTGAGGATAGGAGGGGTTAGGCATGATTGAAATTTTAGCAAAATGAGAAAACTGTTTATGATAAGTGACTTGAAAATTCCTCCTCTGTTGTTCAGAATTTATGGAGTTTAAGGTGCTTTCTGGGTCTCCTCATCCTCCTTTATTATTTTCATTATAACTGTCATTCATTTAGTATCTAATATGTGCTGAGTGTTTTATACATGTAATCTCATGTAATCCCCATAAAAACTCTTTGAAGTATCTCATTCCACTGACCCAAAAGCACACATATAAAGGGATGATTTCACCTCTTTCTCAAGATCACACAGCTTAGCTGGACTCAAGGTCATGTTTTAATCCTTGTCGTATCTGCCTATACCAAAGCTATGATTTAATCACACCCTTCTGTCATGCCCCTTGTCCACCCCAACTGTAGCCACTCAGGACTGTAATGCTGAACTTTTTTTAGAGTCTATTTTTAAGGCAATCATTTTCAAAGTTAAAGGTTTTAGTTAAATATAGGGTTTCATTAAGATTTATTTCCAAAATGTACACTTAGCAATACAGTGATAGAGTCTTTACTTTAATCCTTTAATAACGTTATCAACATGTGTTCTTAACATCATAAACGCTCACAGTAAGATGTGGTATTAAAGGGCATTTAGTTTGATGCTGGAATTTCCTCTATAACATTTTTGCTATCAAGCTTCACCTCTTTTTGAACAAAGTGTTCCCACTGTCTGCCCCAGTATCCCATCCCCTCCTTGGACACTTGAGGCTTTGAGATTTAATGTCTGGTCACTGAGAAAAACGTTGGTGTTAGACAGGGGAAGCACTGGCCCAGGAAAGTCACATGTAATTGATACCTGGATACAGGATGTACTTCAGGAACAAAGACTGGTATTGAAAAATATCTTTTGTCTTGCCCTCACTTGTTTAGATTACTGACCACCAAAACAGGGAAATGTAAACTTGCATGACAGTTTGTCATTCTACCACTTGCATTCTTTCCTCAGCGGAAAAGGTCTACCTTGAATGGTAGGATTTTAAAAGACTCAGCTTTATAATCACAACACATCAATGCATCTTTATCGATGACCAGTGAAGACAGTAAACTAATAGTTCCTTATGCATTTTCAGACAGTGTGTTAAGTGTTTAGGGCCTTCTTTTGTTTAATCTCATGAAAAGGAAATACCACCTACGGATATGATGAGGACTACATGAGATAAGACAGAAAAACCACTTAACCCAGCCTGTCTGGACCCCCTATAATCCTTGGTGAATGTACTGTGATTATGATCAGCTACTTTCTTACTCTTATAGGAGAGGCTGGAGTAGGCTGGTAATGGATAATCACCCTCAATATCAACTCACATTTTTTACTTGATACCATTTTCAACCTGCTGTGAAACTCTATCCAGACCCTAACGTGACCCTATGTCTGCTCTGCTGCCAATTTCAACATGAAGGGTTCTACTTTTCACTGCTGATCAAGTCTGTTTGGGACAGAGGCTGATCTGAGGTCTGATCACAGTGAAAGAGATTCTATTGCCAATAATAAACAGTGAGCCTGGCCAGCCGTGATCAGAGACTTGACCTTAAAGTGTTGACACGACAGCTGGCAGATTTGAACACTGGGAATGAGCAAGTCACAACAGCTCCAGCAGGCCTCTGGGCAAACATATAGACAATGACGTGCATTTCAGTAATTAGAGTCCAGACAAGGTATTGCAGGGAAACCAAGGGACCAGCCCACAACACTTAGCATTCTTAACTTGTTTACCCAGAAACTAGAGGAAGGAGAAGTCAGTGATTAAAAAAAAAAAAAAAATGTTTCATGAACAAGCTTACTCTTGGGCACAACTTCTTTTACTGAATCCTAGAATTTCCACCTACCACTGACCTTGATTTGTAATAATGCATCCATAAGTCTCATTTCCAGAAGAGAAACTAGAGGAGGGTGCTCTCTGTTTTCTTTGAACATGGTGAGAAGAATATCTGGGAGCAGGAAGTAACCTTTCAAATTAATTAGTTATAGTGTATGACATTGGAAATGCCAAATAAGAACATCAAAAAGCCCAATACTATTTTTCCAGATTCCAATCAACTGTGGATTTGTAAAAATGCTCTGAGTTAGCAAAATTTTGAGTGGAAAAGGGATTGAAACTTAACCAATAGATAACCTTTCATAATGGCTTAGCAATTCCAAGATTATCTAGGTCAGACTGCATGGCCTCAAGATCATAGTGAATTAGTAATTTCTTATACAGAAATTGCCAGAAAACAGGAGGAAATTAGATGCATAAGTAGAGATTTGTGAAAATTGGGAATGAAAGGGAAAGAAAAATTCAGTTTCTTACTATGTGTATCAGGCACTTCATTAAAAACTTAACCTTGTTTGCCTTTTAAAAATCAAGACAATACATATTCAAAATTTTAAAACACAGATACTATAACAAAACTTTTACTACCAACTTCTCTCTCCCTCAGTCCCAAATCCGTTCCCACTTTCAACCATTTTAGAAGTATCTTTTATTTCCATATTAATACAATACATTTATAATGCTTTTTGATTATTTTAAAAACTTTTAGACATTGCCTACTGAATAATGATTTTCTGTATGGAAAATGAGGATTCTCTCTGTTAGCTCAACCCCTTCCCCCATAGACCTAATATGATTCTATTCAAATTTTGTTAAACCAGAAATGTGAGGACAGGTCAAAAGACTGAAAAAAGGGGGGGAAATTGAAGGGAATGATGATTTTTTTTTTAACATGGCTACTCATTTTTGCTTGAAATTACTGTTTAAGCAGCAAATTAGAAATGCAAAATATATACCTAAGCATCAAGCTACAATTCTATGGATAACCGGTCTTCCGGGCCTCTCTTTGTTTCTCTCTGAGATATAGACTGAGTTCAAGGTTTCAAAAGTCGACACAGTGTCCAGACTCCTCCAGTTCAGATGAAGCAGGGCCTGGAGGTCATAGCTGTTGAGCCTGCCTTTGGTGATGGTGGTGGGCATCGGGGCTATGTCAACACTGTGTGTGCGTGCGTGCTAAGTCGCTTCAGTCATGTCTGATTCTCTGGGACCCTATGAATGGCAGCCCGCCAGGCTCTTCTGTCCATGGGGATTCTGTAGGCATGAATACTGGAGTGGGTTGCCATGCCCTACTCCAGGGGATCTTCTCAACCTAAGGATCGAACCCATGTCTCTTATGTCTACCTGTATTTGCAGGCAGGTTCTTTTACCACTAGTGCTACCTGAGAAGCTCCATGTCAGTACTCCAGGCCTACACAATTATTTTATATACATATATATATATACATATATATATATATATCGCTTGGTCTATAAAATAATTCTATTCAAAAAATAGTTTTTAAATTTTGTCTAAAAATTCAAAATAATATGTATTCATGTAAAGCTTAAAAACACTTTTATGATTATATCAATATTAAAAATAGTATAAGAATGATTATTCTTGGCACCTATTTCTGTAATTTTATCATTTAAACTTATACCTAGATCTAATATCAAGACACTGGAAAATTCAGGAAGAGTATAATTTTTAATGGTCTTATTATTTTAGTTTTTGTCCACAAAATTGCCTGCAGTCTTCCTTAAAGTTGCATTTTTTTAGTGGTTAATAAGTTTGACATTTTGAAAACCTTAATTGACTTTTCTCTGTTGACCATAAATTTTTTACTGAGAAAATACTCTCTCTAAAGCTACTGAGGTATTTTGTAATTTCAGAGTAAATTCTGCTCAGTGAAGGACAGTCTTAAGGGAGTTTATTGAATTTTATAAATATCTTACTTTAACTATTTTAATCATACTGCCTTCTACCCTTCATTCAGAGGGCTTCTTTTTTCAAATATTTTTAGGAATCCAGACACATCAAATAAGTTTTCCCCATTTTTGCAATTATTTTAATCTTTTGCCACATTTAGATGCTGCAATGTCACAGGTCTTCTTAATTTTATTGCATTCCATTCTGAAGAAGAAGTCCATAAAAAGGTTCTTCTCACAAGTAGAAATATTTCAAAACACAACTACAAAATTTCGGACTTAAATTCTGTTCACCATCCTGTCATCATCTAATTTGTTCAATTCCTTCCTTGCTTTTGTAGAAATAAATTATAATGTATTTTCATCTGCAGAGTTTATTTTTAGAACAGCAATTACCAAAAGTTTCAAAAGTCAGTTGGAAGCTCCTTTACTTTTTAAAATTTTAATAAAAGTTTTCCAACTATCTCTGAACATAATTTAGAATTCTCATTTTCAGAACAGAAGCTTAATGCCAAGGCAGAATATTTACAATGGTACAAAAAGTAGTGTGTGTGTGTGTTTGTGTGTGTGTGTGTATACACATATAGTAAAGTGAAGTGAAAGTTGCTCAGTCCTGTCCGACTCTTTGCGACCCCACGGACTAGGTCCCCTAGGGGGGCAGCGTCAGACACGACTAAAGTGACTTAGTGCAATGTTACACTACAGTCCTGCTAGTGTATATACAAATGAAACATTGTGCTAAGTCACTTTAGTCGTGTCCAACGCTCTCCCCTTGGGGACCAGAGCCCACCAGGCTTCTCTCTCCATGGGATTCTCCAGGCAAGAAGACAGGAGTGGGTAGCCATTCCCTTCTCCAGGGGATCTTCCAAGCCCAGGTCTCGAACCTGTGTCTCTTATGTCTCCTTCATTGGCACGTGGGTGCTTTACCACTAGTGCCACCATATTATTTAGCCATAAAAATAGGAAAATCCTGCTATTTGTGACAACATGGATGGACCTTGAGGGTATTATGCCAGTGAATGCCCGACCAAAAAAGACAAACATTGCATGATCTCACTTATATGCAGAATCTTTAAAAAAGATGAACTCATATAGATTGCTGCAAATGTAATTTCAGATTTTACATTATTGAAATTTGCATTTGATATTGGAATACATTCTTAATAAATGTGGTTATATTATACATCATTTTAATGCACATTTTTCGCTTTATGCTTTTTGCTAATGACTTGTTCAGTGCACTTCAGTCATTCAGTCGTGTCTGACTCTTTGCGACTCCATGGACCACAGCACGCCAGGCCTCCCTGTCCATCACTAACTCCCCGAGTTGACTCAAACTCATGTCCATTGAGTCAGTGATGCCATCCAACCATATTATCCTGTGTCGTCCCCTTCTCCTCCTGCCTTCAATCTTTCCCAGCAGCAGGGTCTTTTCAAATGAGTCAGCTCTTCGAATCAGGTGGCCAAAGTATTGGAGTTTCAGCTTCAGCATCAGTCCTTCCAATAAACACTCAGGACTGATCTCCTTTAGGATGGACTGGTTGGATCTCCTTGCAGTCCAAGGGACTCTCAAGAGTCTTCTCCAGCACCACAGTGCGAAAGCATCAGTTCTTCAGTGCTCAGCTTTCTTTATAGTCCACTCTCACATCCATACATGACTACTGGAAAAAAACGTAGCCTTCACTAGACGGACCTTTGTTGGCAAAGTAAAGTAAAGTAAAAGCAAAGTCTCTGCTTTTTAATATGCTGTCTAGGTTGGTCATAACTTTCCTTCCAAGGAGTAAGCGTCTTTTAATTTCATGGCTGCAGTCACCATCTGCAGTGATTTTAGAGCCCCCCAAAATGAAGTCTGCCACTGTTTCCACTATTTCCCCATCTATTTGCCATGAAGTGATGGGACCAGATGCCATGATCTTAGTTTTCTGAATGTTGAGCTTTAAGCCAACTTTTCACTCTCCTCTTTCACTTTCATCAAGAGGCTCTTTAGTTCTTCTTCACTTTCTGCCATAAGGGTGGTGTCATCTGCATATCTGAGGTTATTGATATTTCTTCCGGCAATCTTGATTCCAGCTTGTGTTTCATCCAGCCCAACGTTTCTCATGATGTACTCTGCATATCAGTTAAATAAGCAGGGTGATAATACACAGCCTTGACATACTCCTTTTCCTATTTGGAACCAGTCTGTTGTTCCATGTCCAGTTCTAACTGTTGCTTCCAGATCTGCATACAGATTTCTCAAGAGGCAGGTTAGCTGGTCTGGTATTCCCATCTCTTTCAGAATTTCCCATAGTTTATTGTGATCCACACAGTCAAAGGCTTTGGCATCGTCAATTGCTTTTTCAATGATCCAGCGGATGTTGGCAATTTGATCTCTGGTTCCTCTGCCTTCTCTAAAACCAGCTTGAACATCCTGAAGTTCACGGTTCACGTACTGCTGAAGCCTGGCTTGGAGAATTTTGAGCATTACTTTACTAGCATGTGAGATGAGTCAGTTGTGTGGTAGTTTGAGCATTCTTTGGCATTGCCTTTCTTTGGGATTGGAATGAAAACTGAACTTTTCCAGTCCTGTGGCCACTGCTGAATTTTCCAAATTTGCTGACATATTGAGTGCAGCACTTTTACAGCATCATCCTTTAGGATTTGAAATAACTCAACTGGAATTCCATCACCTCCACTAGCTTTGTTCATAGTGATGCTTCCTAAGGCCCACTTGACTTCACATTCCAGGATGTCTGGCTCTAGGTGAGTGATCACACCATCGTGATTATCTAGGTTGTGAAGATCTTTTTTGTACAGTTCTTCTTTGTATTCTTGCCACCTCTTCTTAATACCTTCTGCTTCTGTTAGGTCCATACAATTTCTGTTCTTTATTGAGCCCATCTTTGCATGAAATGTTCCCTTGCTGTCTCTAATTTTCTTGAAGAGATCTCTAGTCTTTCCCATTCTATTGTTTTCCTCTATTTCTTTGCACTGATCACTGAGGAGGGCTTTCTTATCTCTCCTTGCTATTCTTTGGAATGGCTACTTACTTGCTATTTATTTCATATTTATTTTAGACTATGGAAATGATGCTGCACAAAAAGCAAATTCAAGTAATTTTCTTATTCAAGTTCAAAATGTGTCATAAAGCAGTGGAGACAACTCACAATATCAACAATGCATTTGGCCCAGGAACCGCTAACAAACATACAGTGCAGTGGTGGTTAAAAAATTTTTGCAAAAGGAGATGAGAGTCTTGAAGATGACGAGGGGCATAGTGGCCAGTGATTGGAGGTTGACAATGACTGATTGAGTACAATCATTGGAGCTGATCCTCTTACAACTACACAAGAAGACACGTAAGAACTCAACATTGACTATTCTACAGTTATTCAGCATTTGAGACAAATTGGATAGGTGATAAGTGGGTGCCCCATGAGCTGACTGAAAATTAAACAAAAAAAGAAAAACTAATTTTGAAGTGTCATCTTTTCTCGTACACAACAGTGAACCATTTCTGGATTGGATTGTGATGCGCGACAGAAGTGGATTGTATATGACAACTGGAGACAGCAAGCTCAGTGGTTGGACTAAGAAGCTCCAAAGCACTTTCCAAACCCAAACCTGTACCAAAAAAAGGTCACGGTCACTGGTGGTCTGCTGCCTGTCTGATTCACTACAGTGTTCTGAATCCAGGCAAAAGTATTACATCTGAGAATTATGCTCAGCAAATCAATGAGATGTCCTGAAAACTGAAACACCTGCAGCCAGCATTGGTCAACGGAATGGGCCCAATTCTTCTCTACCATAACACCCAACCACACATTGCACAAGGAAGGCTTCAAAAGGCAAATGAATTGGGCTATGAAGTTCTGCCTCATCCTCCATATTCACCTGACCTCTCACCAACCAACTACCACTTCTTCAAGCATCTTGACAACTTTTTTTGGCCAGAAAAATGATTCCACAACCACCAGTAGGATGCAGAAAATGCTTTCCAAGAGTTCACAGAATCCCAAAGCATGGATTTTTATGCTACAGGAATAAGCAAACTTATTTCTTGTTGGCAAAGATGTGTTGATTGTAAAGGTTCCTATGTTAATTAACAAAGATGTGCTGGGGCCTAGCTATTTGATTTAAAATTCACAGTCAAAAATAGCAATTACTTTGGCACCAACCTAATAGAAACAGTAGATGGTGGTTGTCAGGGTCTGGAAGTGAGGGAAATGAGATGCTGGTCAAAGGTCACAAGCTTACTTTTGGGGAAATTTTCCTAATATTATTCTCCAAACTTTTAGTTTGATGTTTTAATTCAGCTGGCATGCTTTAAATTTCCATTGTTCATTCCTATCCTAATCGTTTCATTTTATTAAACATTTTATCCCTCTGGGGATACTAACTGTAACATTTTGAAGTTTCTTTCTACTTTCTGTACTATTTCAATACCCTATGATTTCCTTTTTTGTTGTTGTTTGGTTTTGTTCCTTATAT
Organism: Cervus canadensis; assembly: GCF_019320065.1. NCBI lineage: Eukaryota > Metazoa > Chordata > Mammalia > Artiodactyla > Cervidae > Cervus > Cervus canadensis. The sequence continues at coordinate 33,382,974 of NC_057410.1, read as the reverse complement.
TTTTTCTTACACTCTGGAGGTATTTGTTATTTCTCTGAATCTGAGGCATTCAACAGCTACCCTGATATACTCTGTGTGTGACCTTTTAACTGGTCAACTATATACCATAGATTAATCTGCCTTTTCTCTTTTATCCCTGTATTTCTTCCTCTTTTTTTTTTTTAAGTCTTTATTGAATCTGTTACAATATTGTTTCTGTTTTATGTTTTGTTTTTTTGGCCATGAGGCATGTGGGATCTTGAACTTGTACCCCTTGCTTTGGAGAAAGAAGTCTTAACCACTGGACCACCAGGGAAGTCCTTGTATTTTTCCCTCTTTCCTTCCTTTTCCTTCCTCCCCTTCCTTCTTTTATTTGTTTATTATCCTAATACTTAAATATATTCTCCCTGTAAGATATAAATAGCTGCCCATACTCCTTTGGCCCACAAGTTTGATCCTAAAACTTGTACTTCTGATTTTACTTTCCATGAATTGAGGAAACTTTAATGAGGTAAGAATTCCACATGGCTTAAAATATATATTATGTCTCACAGACAGAGAATGAAGTGCTCTGCTTAATAAAATACTATGATTAACAGTTGGTCAAATATAAGCCATGAAAGGAGTACCAATTTCCAAATATCTAGACAAAAATACAATACAATGAACAATCTTTTTATATAGAGAATCATTTACTATTTTCTTGATTATCCAAGAGATTGTTTAGGATCATGGAGGCCTGTATATTTTCATTCTGAATACTGTTATAGATGTGTCAATGTAATAATAATAATAGTCAACAAAGTACTTTTGAATTCTAATGAATAATATAATTTCCTATAGCAAAGTTATTAGAATCTCATGCATTCTGGTGGTTCCTACCATCTATATCAGGGCCAGTAAATGTATGTGGTAAAGGGATAGATAGTAAATAATGTTGGCTTTGTGGGCATAACAATTTGTTGAAACTACTGGACATTTATACTGCAAAGCAGCTGCAGATAATATGTAAATACATGAGAGTAGCTGCATTCCAATAAAACTTTACTTAAAAAATAGGTGGAAGGCCAGATAAACTATAAGGCTAATTTGGGCTAGAAGGGTCTTATAGTTTGTAAGGCTGTAGATAGCTGATTTCTCATCTATTTGCATACAGGTTCCAATTCAAATTTCTACTACATTTTAAAATATTTCTCTTTAATTCTAACATTTCCCTTTAAATATATTTCGAACACTAGTACCTTAAATCCAAAATATTAAAAAATAAAACTCAGAATATCTGTATAGATCATACGATTATACCACCACATCTGTTTCTCTTATAATTTTTCTTCCATTCTTTTCATTTCCATTTAATTTATTTATTTATTTTGGCTGGCCTGGATCTTCGTTGCTTTGCCCAGGCTTTCTCTAGCTGCGGTGAGCAGGGGCTACTTTTCACAGCGGTATGCGGGCCTTATTGCAGTGGCTTCTCTTGTTGCAGAGCAGAGCCTCTAGGCATGCAGGCTTCAGTAGTTGTAGCACATGGGCTCAGCAGCTGAAGCTCACAGGCTTTAGAGCAGGGGCTCAATAGTTGCAGCACATGGGCTTAGCTGCTCTGTGGCACGTGGAATCTTCCTGGACGAGGGATCGACTCTGTGCCCCTTGCATTGGCAGGTGGATTCTTATCCACTGCGCCACCAGGGAAGTCCCTTCTGTTCTTTATTCTCCAAAATGTATTCTTCTTCCTTGCTCTCCAGCTCTTTTAATCAGTTCTTAGTTCTGTTGTTTCTACTTTCATGATGTATTTCACGTCTCTCTCTCTCTTTTTTAATTACATTTCATCACTGTCTTCATTAAATAGTGTCCAGGTTTTCATTAACTTGTCAAGGTTCTCACTGTGGTCTCATATGTGGCTTCTCTACTTCCATGTTGTATCCTTTTGAGTTCCACATATCCACAGCTGGGCTGATCATACCACTTCCTAGCTTGGGAGCCACCACCACCTCCTTATTAACCAAAGACAAAGGCCCAAATTCAAATCTTTCATGATCTGGACCTACTCAACTTTACCAAATATCTTTTCTTACTTATTTTCTTATGAGCTCAATTTCAGCTAAAATAGACAACTTGTTTTAACCGTTCATGTGAACCCTATACTTTCCATTCTTCCTTCCCATCCTATACTTTTGCTGGTGCTAAATGCTTGTTTCTTGGTCTAGTATTGCAGTGGCCAATATGGTAGACATGAGAAATGCAGTTGCCAAGTTAACATTTCACATGTTCAGTAGAAATATGTGGCCAGTATCTACCATGTTACACAGGGAAGATACAGAATATTTTCATCATTGCAGAAAGTTCTGTTGAATGGTGCTGGCCTAGAATATGCTGCTCACCTTGCCTCACATTTAATCCTATATGATCTTTACTGCCTAGCTCAAATAACACCTCCTTCTTTGACCCCCCCCCCCTTTTATTTGGCCATGGCTTGCAGCATGTGGGATCTTAATTCCCCAACTAGGGACGAACCCACACCACTTGCATTAGAAGCATGGAGTCTTGGCTGCTGGACCACCAGGGAAGTCCCCCACCCTTTTATGTGATAGCATTTTATATGTGTTGGTGTTATGGCACTTACCACTTTCCATCTAGATATACAGTGACTTAAATATGTGTTATGCTCTAGACCATTTACTCATTCTTTTGTTTCCTTGTTAATAACTAATCCAATGTCATGTGCATAGTAGGTGTTTAAAAGGATTTGTTGACAAGTCCCACTGAAACATTCTCTAAGGCTTTGTAAAAATGGAAATATTTCCATAACAAAGAATAATAACCCTGCTTCACAAACTTACCAGCTAGAATTGGCATAAAATTTGAGACATGGAAACTATATTTGTAGAAATGATATTCTATTTTAGAAAGCCTAATGATAAATCAACATGACTTTCATAAATTGTGATTGATTTTCACTGGCTTGGGGAGGCAACATAGCACAATGAAAAGAAGATGGATGTGAATACCAGATTGCCCTATATTAGAATCCTGTTTGCATCAATTACTGACTCAGCATGGCCAAGTTACTTAATTTCTCAGCCTCATGGAGATGGTAATAGCTACCTGAATTAGTTGAAACTTTTTGATAGCAAGTGACAGAAAAAGAAATCAAACTAGCTTTATCAGAAAAAAATATTAATGGACTCATGTAACTGAAAAAGCCCAGTGTCTTCAACATTACTGGATCTGCATCCTCAAATAATGATATAGCTTCATTTGTAGGGAGGCTCTTGCTACTGAGCAATGAGATGGCCACTATAAGATTAAAGGATCACATGTTCTTTACAACTCAGGAGTCAAGAGGAAGAAAAGCTCCTGAAATGTCTCAGGAGGTACTCTCATCGGTCTGTCTTCTGTTAAGAACATTTTTGAATCATCTGTGGCTAACAGAAGGAGAGTCAGGCCAAGTCTGGGTCAAATGGCCAAACTGAGGCCCGTGGCAAGGAAAACAGGCTCGCCGAATAACATGGATGGTGTAGGACTGCTACAGAATGGAGGCTAGTTCTCCAAAAGGAGGAACACTAGACAAACAAAAGTGGTTATGCCCTCTAATTTAGGGGTGCTGTATTACACAGCTGCTGCAGGCCCGCTCTTCATTGTATTCTCTGTGAATGGTGTCTGTTAGATCTGGGCAAAGTGTAAAGTCTCTCTCCCTTATAGGTTTGTAGTGAGGATTAAATGGTATAATACAGATTAAATGACCAGCAAGTGATACTCAAAAAAAGTCTTTTCTCTTTATTCTTTTGCATCTCCCCCCCCACACACACACACTTAAATCAAGGGAAGGCCAATCAGTTAATTCAATAGTGATGAAGGTCTGAATTAAAGCCCTCCAGATTTACTAGCACTTGCTCTGAAATAAAAGAGAAACAAATTTTATTTTCTTTTAATATTTGCACCTCAAAGAGCAATCTTCAGTCAATACAGAGGGCTATGATTCTAGTAAGATTAAGTAAGCTACGTAAGACCTTTATATTATTAAGTGCCTCCACAAATGCAATATTAACTCAAAGTTGCTTAGTAAATATCTTAGAATCCAAATATTATGTTAGGTAGAACTCTGGTCTCCATTTACCTATAATCAGATAATGTTCCTATTTGTAGATTTGTAGATTCCTATTTGTAGATTCCTATTTCTATTTGTAGATTCCTATTCCTATTTGTAGATTCCTATTCAACAGATTAACATGGATCAATTTAACAGTTTAATATTAAAACTGGCCCTTTTTTGCTAATGCAGAAACTTTTAAATTACAGCATAAAGAAGGCAGGAGATGTTGGTTCTACCCCTGGGTTGGGAAGGTCCCCTGGAGTAGGAAATGGCACTCTACTCCAGTATTCTTGCCTGGAAAATTCCAAGGACAGAGGAGCCTGGTGGGCTACAGTCCATGGGGCCACAAAGTCAGACACGACTGAGTGACTGAGCAACACAAATAATAAGTAACATAGAGAAATTTTTCTCTCTCAAATAAGTCCAAAAGTATAACATTTAGAGGTTGGAATGATAGTTCCATGGTTATCATTAGATACCCAAGTTTCTTACAGCTTTCTATTCTCACATCTTTAGAATATGGCCCCATCTTCATGTCCTCAAGAAGGCTATTAGAGCTCCAGCCATCATATCCACTATTCATTAAGACTAGAGGGAAAGAGCCAAAGGGTATATATCAGAGGACTTACTCCTCTTTGAAGAGTTTTCTTGAACACATCATATTGTGTCTTCTTTTGGCTATGTTAGGTAAAATGAAAACTAGGTAATTCACTTTTTATTGATTTAAGCTGGGCATACTACTGTCTCCAATAAAAATTGGAGCTTTGTTAATAAGAAAAAAAGAGCATGACTTTTGGACTAGTAACTAGCAGGTTCTGTAACATACAAATTATCACCGTTTCCAATATTTTGTTTGAATAAAAGGTTTTAAACCTTAAAGGAAAAAATGTAAAAACCACTGATGTACTCAATCTCTAAGAATAGAACAGCCACATGTGCTTAATTTAACAGAATGATGCTCAAAAAAGGCAGGATGACTGTGATATTCACACCTTAGGTTCAAAAGCCTTAAACTTAACTCTGTTCATTATGGATATTTTGAATAATAAGTAACACTGGTGTACACATTTCACCACTTCCTTTAGAAGCCTTTGAAAATTGAGCTGTAGCCTTATATATGTATGTTCCTACTCGTCACTTCCTTCTCACTGTGTCCCTGTAACCCAGTTGGATCAAGAGATCATTGAAACATGAGTCAAATAGGAAATGCATGATGTGTACAACTCCACACCTTGGAACTGCCACTGAAGCCCAGGCTACCTTCTGGGGCTCCCTGGGCCCATGCTCTGGTCCCTCCGTAACCATGGGGTAGTGATTATGTTAGCAAAGCAAATGGCTCATTCATGTGGTTGGGAACCAGAGTGAACATTTGGAAAACACTCACATATTTAAATAGACTAAAATGGCTTTTCTGCTCAAGACTCCAAGCTGGTTTGCCCATGACATCAGCTTGCTTTGAAGAGCAGAGGGAATAATTTTTACAAGCACTTATTCAAATTGAAAAAATTATGTTTTGCTTTGATTTTAGCAGAGTCTCAAGAAAAGGGTTTATTGCACGAACTTCTTTCTTCACAGCCTATTTGAGTTTGACATGCTCTTTAAGAGCCAATGTCAGTCTTCAAGCCCTTGCAATTTCTGCTTCAAAAATGTGGTTCCATTCACTGGTGGTACAGGTCATATACTTTGCATGCATCACACATTGCTTTGTTGCATTAGTAGCCTTTTCCTGTTAGGTCTAGGGGTCATATAATGTGTTATCCAAATTGGGACACTTTTGAGACTAAAAAGAGATGTTATTAATAATTATAGTTCAGTTCAGGCATGAACCTGAACTGCCCAAGCAAATTATAATGTGTGGCCACTCTTTTAAGGTTAGAAGCCATTGTTTACTGTTTCTTTCTTATCACTCACAGGACCTAGTGTAATTCTTGTGTAAGCAGACACTAAAGTCTTAAAAATAAATACCTTGGTGAGGCAACAAAGAATTTCTTCTAAAACATCTGTGAAATAGATGGAAGATGGGGACAGGACTCTATGGGTAGGAGATTTAATGGCCCAATACAGGAAGTAACCACAGAGCAGAAGCCTTTAAATAATCAGATAAAGACTGTTCACAGGAGAACCAGCCTAGAATTTATATTTTTAACACCAAAATGCACCTTCATGGCAAGAATAGAGAAGGGAAAGTGTTTTTAGGGGCCATTTTTGTAAAACGTGTTCTTGTTTCAGAAGCATCACACTTCCTAAGCATCACATGAATGCCCGCATCAGTCTGAGGAGGAGGAAATAAGAACAGAATCAGAGAGAAATACAGACCCTCAACCAAGATACAATGAATACTCTGCAGTTCCGTTTATTGATAAAAAGCTTCATGTTGTCTAGTGTGGTCCAGTCAAGGATGAGAACAAAATAGATCTTCCTCAATGGAGAATGAAATCTGAACCACAGGTTCTCTATCCTAGGGTATATTTCATATATTCTTAACATTTTGGATAACTCTCATCATTGCTCTTGAAAGTGACATAGAGTGGTCCAGGGGTTAAGAATCCATCTTGCAATGTGAGGGGCATGGGTTTGATCCCTTGTTGGGGAACTAAGATCCCACATGCCGTGGAGCAACTAAGCCACACACTGCAGCTTCTGAGCCCTCACACTGGAGAGCCCGCACACCCCAGAGCCCACGCACCCCAACTAGAGAGTCTGGGTCCCGCAAGGAACGATCCTTAGTTGAGAAAACTAAGCAACACTGGCATTATGGCATCAGCAATCAGATTGAAAACATGGTTCTAGCAAAGATTTATCCCAACACACACTGGACATTAGAAATATGATGCGGGGGGAAAACAGGATTTTGAGGCATGCCACCTCTGTACATTCTACCTCTTTCTCTTTTCTTCAAATAATAACCCATCTAAAAATTAGGGACAATAATAGTACCTCTGTCTGCAGAGCCTTTGGGATAGTGAAATGAGATAATACATGTGGAAGTGTTATAAACTCCAGATCTCTTTAAGGATACACATTCTCTTTTTCATTGCCTATTTGAATTGACTCTTTCAATTCCATCTCTCTCAAGTAGCCTAAGGCTAGGCCACCAAAATGCAAACATACAGTTACAAGGTTTAAAAAAAAAAAATCAGCAAAACAACCGGTTGTTACGTGATCCTAGACAACAGTTGGACAGACTTCTCCTCCAAATTAAATGAAGTGTTTTGGCAGCCTGTAAATGTAGCCTAATATATAACAAGGGAAGAGAGCTATTTTCCTCAGGGAGAGTGTAATTTTAACAGAAGTTCAACTTACACATTTTAAGATCTGTATTTTGAATGTCTCTGTTAAATGCAAAATAAATATAATTAGTTATGAGATATCTTGCCCTTGGCTACAGTATGCATTAAGCCACAGCATAATATTATTCACAAGCTATTCATACTCTGTGGTGTATTTCAGGACTTCCTGTGCTGTAGTCTCTTAAAGCAAATACTGTATCTAGTTTCAGAATCTAACAGTTGTTCCTTCAGAATGGTTAGGAGTGGGTGCCACACATCTGGGGCCTTCAAATAGTCTAGCCAGACATATAAATTCCTTATGAACAGGATCTGTATCTTTTCGTGCATGGGTCCTTGACATGTAAACAAAACCTGGGACAGTGAAGTAAGTGTGTATAGAATAAATAACAGAAGAGGCAGATCTCTGATGAAATATTCCAGAGATGTCATGTCCATAAAATGATCATTTTGAGCCATTTTAGAGCCCCAAGCTACCTGGAACCTCCATTTTCCCTCCATTAATCCTCCAGAGGTGGTCGCTGTGATTACTGAATGGGGACAGTGCAGTTGTCAGTGGACATGCCCTTTCTGGAATCTCCTAACTTTGTGACAACTATCTCAGTGGATAAAGTACAGAGTTCTGCAAGGTCACTAGAGAAAGGGTGAGCATGGGGCCCACAGCCTGCGTCAACAGAGAGCTGTTTTTTTTTTAATAATTCATGTTATCTAGTATGTTCATACATTGAAAACCAAAAAGAAGTTGTGCTTCCTCTTATGCGGTTTTCCTGAGTTCTTCTGCAACCTGAAAGAGCTAACTTAAGGAAAAGTGACGAACAGGGGATTTGTCAAGAAAGAACACGATTTCTTCTGTTTGTGAAGCCTAACAGGAAATAATGCTAAGTCTGTTTCTAGAATACAGTGAGTTCACAGCCCAGTGACAAGATCTGCAGCTTGATAATGATTTCGATCAGGCCTATAGTGCCATTGGTCTGGGAGCTAACTAAAGGTAGGGATGGGCTTACTTGTTTTCTGTCTAACACTTTGCATTTCTCTAAAGCACATCTGCAAACAGTGAGTGCCCCATAGATGTTGACTAGTTGTGTGTGTGTGTGTGTTTTAACTCCTTTTAAAGGGCTAAGGAAAAAAAAAATTTAACTTGTTTCTTAACCAGTTAAACAGTAGGTTGAAAAAAAGAGAGAATGAGTTTCAGTTAATTGTACATCTTTCCTGAGTGAAAAATCGTATGCCAAGTACTACACCCTGGAGGGGGTGTAAAAAATACAAGCAAAGTATAGCTCCTGTCTCCATGAAACCACAGCTAAATGGCTCACTCAAACAGAAAAAGATGTAAGGGGTAACATTTCTACAAATATATTGCATTCATTAGCATTGGACATTATAAAATATGTTTTGCCATAACGGTGAAGAACCTATTTGATACCATAAGTCCAAAATGAATCTGTTTGATATCATATACATGTAATAACAATTGATTTCCAATAACTGACTTCTCAAATTATCAACATCTTAATAGTCCCAGAGAAACTGTCCAGTTTCAATTGTTTCAATTTAATAAGTTGGTAAATGACTGAATGGTTTTTCAGTTTATGGTGGGGGTTTATGGACATAGCCTATAAGAGCCCAACTCTATCTTCTTTAATAGCCCAAAATGACTATACAGGTGTATATGTACATACATGAATGCATATATATATATATATATTTATATACATATATGTACATGTATATCTAAAACTCACACCTCATACGTTCTCTCATTGTTAAACTGAGCACAGATCTATTGGTGGAGCCCAACCGTATCTTCTCTAATAGTTCAAAGTGATTATACAGGTGTGTATGTACATACATGAATGCATATATATGTACACATATACATGTGTATATAAATGTAGATACATATGTGTACACTTCCCAGGTGGCTCTAGTGGTATAGAACCTGCCTGCTAACACAAGAGATGTTACAGACACGGGTTTGATCCCTGAGTCAGGAAGATCCCCTGGAGGGAAGGCACAGCAACCCACCCACTCCAGTATTCTTGCTTGGAGAATCCCATGGACAGAGGAGCCTGGCGGGCTGCAGTCCATTGGGTCGCACAGAGTCAAACACAACTAAAGTGACTTAGCATGCACATCTAAAACTCACACCATGTTTGTTCTCTCATTGTTAAACTGAGCACAGATCTATTGGTGAAGCTTTTCACTTAGACTACAATAGCCAGCTGTCTTTAGAAAGCGTTACTGAGTCTTTGCCACGCAGACCAGAAAAGGAATATTTGAAAGTGTAATGAGCCTGTAAGCGCTCAGAAATTCATTGCACATCATGATGATTACATCTGAGAATCTGTTCTTGCTTTATTCTATTTTTTCTTAAGAAATAGTCTTATCTTTAGGAATGCGTGGAAGCAAAATGACTAGTTTCTAACAGACGGCATTAAAACTGTTGTGAGTACAAGGCAGAAACACAACAGTAAAATTGCAAGCTGAGAAGAGGAATCAAATCGGGGCAGAAAAGTGTAAGATTTGAGAACAAATTATGCATAGGACAAACTGGTAATCATTTTGAGAAAGAGACTCAGCTTTAAATAATCAAATAATTTTTTTAAAAAGTGACTGGCAGAGACCGTCAAGTGTAGTGTTGAACAAGACAGACTCCACCTACAGTGCTGAGTGTGAATCTTCACCCTCCCTTCCACTTACAAATCGTGTAACTTTGAACTAGAACTTCAGCTCTCTCAGTCCCCTTCCTCTCTCTGCTTTGCAAACAATACATACTTAGTGAAAACAATGGTTCATGACAGTAATAACATTCTTTCAGCACTTTACTATGTGTCAGGCGACTATAGTAAGAATGTCATATGAATAAGCTGATTAACTCTCATATTAGTCCAAGGAGGCAAGTGCTATTATTGTTTTCCTATTTAACATATGAGAAAACTGAAGCTAGGCTAGATTAGGTGACTTGCCCGAAGAGAGAAAGCTGAGATCTGAACCTAGCAGAATGATTCTGCAGCCTATAGTTTAAGAACTATGCTATCATATTGCCATACAAAGTGCTTATCATAACTTGGCACAGAGTAAGGCTTCAATAAAGTCAGTCAAAAGAGCTACATTCAAAATTAACTGAGGAAGAAAACCAAATAACCTGTCAGAAGGAAACCGACTTGGCACTGTATCCCAGATATGTGCTGTGGTATTATGTATGGAGATGGGAGATGATGCTGAAATAGCTTGACAGGGCCCAATTCAACATCAAATGATGAGCTTATTGGGAATAAGCTCAAATGAGCCTAAAACTGTTCATCACAATCTCAGGCTCAATTAGTTGGTACATCCTGTCCAAAGCATATGCATCCCCGCTTCCTTCCATTTCACATGTTTCCTTTCCCTCCATATCTATTTTAACGGTGGCAACTTGGGTCTAATAAAGTCAGTACTGGCTTGGCTGTTAGCCTTTATCTTCACAGCTGATTCACAGTCACTCTGACCTCATCAATTTGCAGCAAATGTGAACACCTGGTTAGAGTTGACCTTGAATCCAATTCAAACGGCAGAGATGTGGACACCCTGAAAATCCCCATCAGAAGTATTCAGAGTCGGACGCCACTGAGCGACTTCCCCGCACTCCTATTCTGCAAATCAGGGAATGAACCACGCCTGCCTCCTCGTTCTCCTTGTCCCCTCTCCTGACACAAGCCCGGGGGGGTGCTTGCCCCACACAGTCACCCTTGTTGGCCGCCACGGCCCTCAGGAAACCTGTTACCCTAAATAACTGTCATATTCTCATGCACTCAGTCACAGGGAAGAATTTCAATCTCCCTCTTCTCTCCCCTTGGAGAGGAGGTTGAGGTCATGGGACTGAAGGGGTCCTGTCTTGTCTCCCAACAAGAGGGGCCTGTGCAGCCACTGCGCCCACCGCAGACGAAGGCGTGTGGCAGCTGAGGCTCTTCCAGCCACTTCCTGTGTCTGGCTTTGATTTCTTAGAGGGCAGGTGCACATATTCCAGAGTCGCTCCCTGATTCAGCAGCAACCAGCAACAACAGCAACTGGGACCAGAAATCTGAAGCAACCCTTTTCTTTTCTGAAGCTCCTTCCCTTGGTCCCGGATCCTCTTTTCTGTTGTCTTCTCCCAGTCCTCTCTCTCCTTCCACTCGGCAGCACGTGGCTGAGTTCCAGGAGTAGTAGTCACTCAGTTGCGTCTGACTCTTTGCGACCTCATGGACTGTATAGCCCACCCGGCTCTTCTGTCCATGGGATTTCCCAGGCAGGCATACTGGAATGGGTTGCCATTTCCTTCTCCAGTGGCTGAGCTCTACTGGGCGCTAAGTAATCACTGGTCTTAATTATAAACAGCCTCAGCTGAGAGAAAGGATTTCATTAATGCTAGGAAAGCCAAGCCCACGAAGCAAAATGGGTGTAGGTAGTAAGATGGAACCCAAACCAATGTCCCAATAAAGAACAGAAAAAAACCCTGTAACCAAAATTCAGTTCATCCTCCAAGTCACAGCTCTCTGTGACCTGACCCTTGCCTACTGTTCCAGCTCATTTTCCCCTTACTTTTCCCTTCAAACTTTATATTTCAGCAACAGTGTTGATTTTACCTCCAATATCCAGAGCTGTTCCCTGCGTCTGAGCCTTTGTGGAACCTCCCCTCTGCCTGAAACACCTCACTGTCTTCCTGTGTGTGTGTTAGTTAGTCACTCAGTCCGTGTCCCAGTCTTTGTGATCCCATGGACTGTAGCCCACCAGGCTCCTCTGTCTATGGAATTTTCCAGGCAAGAATACTGGAGTAGGTTGCCATTTCCTTCTCCAGGGGAATCTTCCTGACCCAGGAATTGAACCTGGGTCTCCTGCATTGCAGGCAGACTCTTCACTGACTGAACCACAGGGAAGACCCGCTGTCTTCCTGGAAATATCTTGTTTGGCTTTTAAACCCTGGCATTGATACTGCTTTATCCACACCCAATGATTGATTTAATTGGCTTGGGTTGTGGCCTGAGCCTTGGGAGTTTTAAGGACTCTCCAGGTGATTGGTCTAGGCCAGTGGTTTTCAAACTTGAGCAAGGATCAGGTTTCACTAGAGGGTTTGTTCAAGCAGAGATTGCAGGGTTTACTCTCTAAATTTAGAATTCAGTAGTTCTGAAGCCTGAGAATTTGCATTTCTCATAAGTTTCCAGATGATGCTGATTCTGCTGGGCCTGGGACCATGTTTTGAGAATCAGTGCTCTATGTATGGGCTTCCCTCATGGCTTGGAGGTAGAGAATCCACCTGCAATGCAGGAACCGCAGGAGAAGTGGGTTTGATCCCTGGATGGGGAGGATCCTCTGGAGGAGGGCATGCAACCCGCTCCAGTTATGCTTGCCTGGAGAATCCCGTGGGCAGAGGAGCCTGGTGGGCTACAGTCTATAGGGTCGTAAAGAGTCAGACATGACTGAAGCGATTTAGCACACACATGCTCTGTTTAAACTCTCTAACTTGCATAGGTTCTTACATTGCTCTTATATTATTTAAACTGCACTTAATTGCAGTTGTCACTCTGTATTGTTATCAATGTACCCACAAGTCCATTCCTGTCATCATAAGGTAAAAATACTAGCTTTTTTAAATCTCTGCCCAGCACTGCACCTGGTATATGGTAGGTTCTCAATAAATGATATCTGAATGTGATGTCTAATTATCACAGAGATAGAAAGTCACATACTAAATTTATGCTAGTAGTTTTTGGGTACTGGATCTAACAAATGTCCCATGCATCTGAGTTTAAATCTAGAAGGCAGTTTTCTTAGCTTCTATGAATTATGTCTGGGATTTTGGTGATAGGATTGGTTTGGCAAAGTACTCCTCAAACACTGGGATGAAAAGCCTTATGCAAAAGTAGATTATATTACACTACATCAACAGCACCTCTTTTAAAATTGACATTTAATGAGTATCTCTATCAGTATAGGCCTTTTAAGAGCTCTCCATAAAATGTTACGAAAAATGAGAACATTTAAAATACAGGCAAACAATGAGTCCCATTCACACGGCTTCTTCACATTATTTCTCTAGTATCACGGATCTCTAACACGATCACTCACTCTCCTCCAGGGAAGGTGGCATGGGTTAGACATATTGATTGTCTGATTACAAATATAGAATGTGGCAGTGAGGACTTATGGGAGGGACCCATTCGTCCCTGTGCCTTCTACATAGACCTCAGACTGAACACACACTCAGCTACAAAGCAATGGAACCAGATAGTAAAATGTTATACCCAAGGAGATCAGACTCTAATGCAGAACACTGATTTCATTGTTTCACAGAACCCTGTAAAATAAGACCAAAGAGATATTTACAAAAGGCTTTCCTAATCCTTGCTAATTTCTTAAATACCTACTTTCAGGAAGAATAAATTTGCTTTCTATCCACTGCCCTGTAGAACATTAAAATTACAAAGTTTGTTGGCACAGATCTTTGTCAACTCAGAACCCTGAACCAATGATATGGTATTTTTCATTTGTAACTATGCATGTATCTGTGTGTGGGGGGGTGGGGGGGTCTTGCTTGTTGCACATTTTAGGTGCCTTCTACCTTGATGACCACCTGATTGTTCTGGAAAGGCAGTGCTGTCCTTGGTGGTACAGAATGTAATGTCACTTGACATCTGAATAGTATCCAAGTTGTTGTTCAGTCACTAAGTCATGTCTGAATCATTGTGATCCCAAGGACTGCAGCACGCCAGGCTTCCCTGTCCCTCACCGTCTCCCAGAGCTTGCTCAAACTCATGTCCATTGAATCGGTGATGCCATCCAATCATCTCATCCTCTGTCTCCCCCTTCTCCTCCTGCCCTCAATTTTCTCAGCATGAGGGTCTTTTCCAGTGAGTCAGCTCTTCACATCAGATGGCCAAAGTATTGGAGCTTCAGCATCAGTCCTTCCAATGAAATATTCAGGACTGATTTCTTTTAGGATAGACTGGTTGGAACTCCTTGCAGTCCAAGGGACTCTGAAGAGTCTTCTCCAACACCACAGTTCAAAAGCATCAATCCTTTGGCACTCAGCCTTCTTTAGGGTCCAGCTCTCACATCCATACACAACTAGTGGAAAAACCATAGTTTTGACTATATGGATCTTTGTTGACAAAGTGACGTTTCTGCTTTTAAATATGCTCTCCAGGTCTTTCATAGCTTTTCTTCCAGGGAACAAGCATCTTGTTCATGGCTTGTTCATTAAAATTTTGTTGTTAATCTTGTTCATTAAAATTTCATGGCTACAGTCACTGTCCACAGTGATTTTGGAGCCCAGGAAAATAAAATCTGTCACTGTTTCCACTTTCTCCCCATCTATTTGCCATGAAGTGATGGAACTGGATGCCATGATCTTAGTATTTTGAATGCTGAGTTTTAAGCCAGCTTTTTCATTTTCCTCTTTATTTGAAAAGTGTTGAAATGAGTCAGTGAGGGACACAAGATGAGAAATTTGTCCTTTAATCTCTGAACATTTTAAACCAGAAAATTTGTCTGGTCAATCTCTCTTAACTGGAGCTCTGTGTCCCTGGTCATCTTTAATCATTATCTATGACTGCATTCTTATTCTAAGAATGTCAAAATACCTGGATATTGGCTTTCTGAATTCAGTGCATTACAACTGAATTCCACTGTTAGCAAGCAAACATGAGCAAATCAGGAATGAAACATTCTGTAGGTTGTGCCTACCTTTTCTTGTAAAAAAAAAAGAAAAGAAAAGAAAAAATTAATAAAGGACAAATTTGCCTAAAATTTATGGGCAATGCATTTGGAGTTCAGAGTGCCTATGTTTAGGATGTAAAGTCCATTATGTGGGCAGACGGAACCAGATTCAGTGACTGCTTTTTGTTGTTCTCTGTTCTGTCTTTGGCTAGTTGATTGGTTTTCAAATTGTCGTCTCTGCCTTCATTTTTCTGTTTCAGTCTCAACATTCTTGGATAGGAAGACTTATAAACCAGATCCCAACCTTGCTCTCACTTCAGGAGTATGAATGGAGTAAAAGTACAACTCAAGCATACAGACTGCTTGATACTATCTTCTTGATTCTATCACCTACCTTAGTAAGAGTCTATCTTTGTAATGACAAATTTGTTAAAACTATATAAGCTATAGTTTTCGTACACTTGAAAGTCTAAAAACTATCAAGGATGGCTGAAGTTAATTAAAAATATTTACATGTCTAAACAGTCAGTTGGGCTGCCAAAGTTAGGGTGAGTAAATAAACAAAAGCATGTGTGTGTGCATGCTAAGCCGCTTCAGTCATGTCCCACTCTTTGGGATCCCATGGACTATAGCCTGCCAGGCTCCTCTGTCCATGGAATTCTCCAAGCAAGAATACTGGAGTGGGTTGCCATGCCCTTCTCTCCAGGGGATCCTCCCAACCCAGGGGTCAAAAGCAGCTCTTTTTTGTCTCCTGCATTGACAGGCAGGTTCTTTACCACTAGCACCACCTGGAAAGCCCAAATAAAACCATCAGTTCAGTTCAGTCACTCAGTCGTGTCCACTCTTGACCCCATGGACTGCAGCACCACAGGCTTCCTGTCCATCACCAACTCCCGGAGCTTACTCAAACTCATGTCCATTGCATCAAGTGATGCCATCCAACCATCTCACCCTCTGTCATCCCCTTCTCCTCCCTCCTTCAATCTTTCCCAGCATCCAGGTCTTTTCCAATGAGTCAGTTCTTCCCATCAGGCAGCCAAAGTATTGGAATTTCAGCTTCAGTATCACTCCTTCCAATGAATATTCAGGACTGACTTCCTTTAGGATGGACTGGTTGGATCTCCTTGCTGTCCAAAGGATTCTCAAGAGTCTTCTACAGCACAACAATTCAAAAGCATCAATTCTTCAGCGCCCAGCTTTCTTTATAGTCCAACTCTCACATCCATACATGACTACTGGAAAAACCATAGCCTTGACTAGATGGACCTTTGTTGGCAAAGTAATGTCTCTGCTTTTTAATATGCTGTCTAGGTTAGTCATAGCTTTTCTTCCAAGGGGCAAGCATCTTTTAATTTCATGGCAGCACTCACCATTTGCAGTGATTCTGGATCCCTCCAAAATAAACTCTGTCATTGTTTCCACTGTTTTCCCATCTATTTGCCATGAAGTGATGGGACCAGATGCCATGATCTTATTTTTCTCAATGTTGAGTTTTAAGCCAACTTTTCCACTCTCCTCGTTCACTTTCATCAAGAGACTCTTTAGTTCTTCACTTTCTGCCATAAGGGTGGTGTCATCTGCATATCTGAGGTTATTGATATGTCTCCCAGCAATCTTGATTCCAGCTTGAGCTTCATCTAGCCCAGCATTTTGCATGATGTTCTCTGCATATAAGTTAAATAAGCAGGGTGACAATACACAGCCTTTCCTGATTTGGAACCAGTCTGTTGTTCCATGTCCAGTTCTAACTGTTGCTTCTTGACCTGCATACAGATTTCTCAGGAGGCAGGTCAGGTGGTCTGGTATTTTTATCTCTTTAAGAATTTTCCCCAGTTTGTTGTGATCCACACAGTCAGAGGTTTTGGCATAGTCAATAAAGCAAAAGTAGATGTTTTTCTGGAACTCTTGCTTTTTTGATGATCCAATGGATGTTGGCAACTTGATCTCTGGTTCCTCTGCCTTTTCTAAATCCAGCTTGAACATCTGGGAGTTCATGGTTCACATATTGTTAAAGCCTGGCTTGGAGAATTTTGAGCATTACTTTGCTAGTGTGTGAGATGAGTGCAATTGTGCGGTAGTTTGAGCATTCTTTGGCATTGCCTTTCTTTGGGATGGGAATGAAAACTGACCTTTTCCAGTCCTGTGGCCACTGCTGAGTTTTCCAACTTTGCTGGCATATTGAGTGCAGCACTTTCACAGCATCATCTTTCAGGATTTGAAATAGCTCAACTGGAATTCCATCACCTTCACTAGCTTTGTTTGTAGTGATGCTTCCTAAGGCCCACTTGACTTTGCATTCCAGGATGTCTGGCTCTAGGTGAGTGATCACACCATCATGGTTATCTGGGTCATGAGGATCTGTTTTGTATAGTTCTTCTTTGTATTCTTGCCACCTCTTCTTAATATTTTCTGCTTCTGTTAGCATACATAATTTAAGCATACATAATAAAAAATTATTGTATATTTATTTCATGAAATTCATGTTTTTGCCTTCCTTTCAGCAACATTTATTATTCTTCTCAAAATTTTCATAGAGTTTGATTCCATTAATAATAGTGATCTAAGGCATTACAAATGAAAGTGTAATTATGTCCAAATCATGTCAAATTTGAATATATTTTAATAAAAAATACAGAATAAAGCAAACAAAAAATGTAAAATAGTATTTTTCATGTGCTTTCAAAAGTCATTTTGTCTGTCAAACATCAAGTTATTAAAATTAAAAGGCAAACACAAGTTATAACTAAGAAGTATCAAAATATAAATCAAAAATTTTAAATAAAATTTGTTTTATTTATTTTCTTTAAAAAGTTACACAAGATTATTAAATGCTTTTATAAAACAAATACCATTCTACATTTAGCTGCTGTGTAAGGAACCAATATCTTGTTTCACACCTGCTTCACAGAGGAAGAATTTGACAAATTAAACAATTGGTTTTTATTTTTTTTATCTGGGTGCTCCTGCCAGCCGGACTCCCTGTCTTTCTAAACAGTTTCTGACTTCCACTTGAGCAGTGGCACAATCCACAAACCTTTATGGCATATGATGCAATTGTCGTTTCTTCTAAGGACATAAGTCAACAGACTTGGAGAAGTATTTTCCGAGAGCTCCAGCGGTGTTAGCAGAAGAACGGTGTCTTGGGTTTCAGTCATGTGGTTGCCAGTCCAGAGTGCAGGATTCCAAGTCACAGAGGCTCCCAGGTGTTCTTTCATCAGTGTAGTTAGACATGCAGGGTGCCCTAAAGCCCAGAATTCATGGGGACTTTTTCTCTCATATCCTTCTGCTTAGCTGAGGCCTTGAGAGATTCTCACTGAGATTATCACAATAGACTGCTTACAGATCACTTTTCTTCTAGATTCAAATTTTTCCTTTTGCCTCATGAACCTGAATATTTATTGGAAGGACTGATGCTGAAGCTGAAGCTCCAATACTTTAGCCACCTGATGCGAACAGCTGCCTCATCGGAAAAGACCCTGATGCTGCAAAAGATTCAGGGCAATAGGAAAAGAGGGCAACAGAGGATGAGATGGTTGGATGGCATCACTGAATCAGTGGACATGAGTTTGAGCAAACTCTGAGGATAGTGAAGGACAGGGAAGCCTGGCATGCTGTAGTTTCTGGGGCTGCAAAGAGTTGGACACAACTTGGCAACTGAACAACACAACATGGACATACTAATGGAGATAAAGTAAGAATCTTGACTGATTACTCTTTCCTTACCTCAAACCTAAACTCTGAGGTCAGTTGTGACTAGAGGAGGTAAAGCAAATAAAAACCATGTTCCAGTGTATATGTGGCCAATGAATCACTCATCCCTTCACTCAAAATACATCACAGAAAACTGAAACTGCCTAACTTGACAGACAACAGTAGTGGCCTGATTCCAATACTGACAGGTAAGCAGTATTCAAGACAGAAATACTGCTTCATGATTAGTGCTTATTATCAGTACACAGCTGGGCTCAGCCACAAAGCATAAGATAGTAGCCAATATTAATTGAGCATTCATTATGCTAACCACTGACACAATGGACACGAGTTTGAGCAAACTCCAGGAGACAGTGAAGGACA
This sequence comes from Cervus canadensis, assembly GCF_019320065.1. Taxonomy (NCBI): domain Eukaryota; kingdom Metazoa; phylum Chordata; class Mammalia; order Artiodactyla; family Cervidae; genus Cervus; species Cervus canadensis. The sequence goes on along the minus strand of NC_057410.1, from coordinate 33,363,876 downwards.
GGGAAGCCTGGCATGCTGTCCTCCATGGGGTCACAAAGAGTCAGACATGACTTAGTGACTGAACAACAATAACTTTGCTAAGAGCTTCATATGTATTTTTTCATGTGACTCTCCCCACTGTCTTAGAGTTACATAATACTCTGAAGCTCTCTTTCAAGATGGAAGAACTGAGGCTTTAGAGGAGTTGAGAGGCTTGCCTAAAGTCTCACAGTAAGAAAGTGGTGGCATTGGGAATTAAGCTCAAGCTGTGCAACCCTGAAGCCTGTAAACTTGAACACTCACTATTCTACTCTGCTTGCCTGTGTCTTACTGGCCTTGAGCAGAGGGATGGGAGGGTCTGGAACCAGCTAAGGCTAAGAGAGGGAAAACTGAATCAACAGCCAAACTTTGCCCCAAGGAAAGCAACCACCAATCCAGAATAACAAGTCCAGAGGACACAATGACCTTGTGTTTATTTGCGCTGCAGTCACTTCCAAGGAGTTATGGAAGTGGACTCAAGTGGCAGTCAAGTTATCAATGGAGGGAACTGGCGGGTGGACACTGCACCAGAGGACAGGTCCTCATTGGACCCCCTGGGTTGGAAGGACAGAACTTCAGTCTAAGGGAAGACAGAAACAAAAATAATACCATCTGCACATCCCTCTGGTCATTTAATTATCATAATGAATAATAATGCAAGTATTATTCTTCCCATTTTCCAAGTGAGAAAAGAGATTATAATATGTCCAAGACCAAACAATAATAAGAGATGGAAGTGAGAGGAAGACTAGATTAGCTTGACTCTAGATTTGTGGTTCTTTCTATTAAGTATATCACATTGCCTCTCACTCTGGACCCAACTAAAGGACTTGGGAGGAAAAGAGAAACACAAAGTCCCATCCTAATACTCAGCCCTAACTCATGTTGACTGATGCCTGTAAATGCCCTGCAGGTTATGGGAAAAGGCATACACAGATGGCAGGATGGGCAACCAGGACTAATTAATGCTGGAGTCCACCCATGGGTGGGGCTCACAGCACCGTAGTTTCAACTAGTCAAGACTGACTCACAAGGTTTGAGTTGGAGTCTCAGGACAAGGACTCCAACGACGGGGCAGATTGAGGACACATGTACTGAATTCTGTGTTGTTGACAGGGTCTGTCCTGGGACACTTGGCCTACTTGCACTTCCAAGAGTGAGATCACTGTGATTTTTTTTCTCCCAACCTGGAAAGCCCTTGAAGCTATGCCCCAGGGTACCTGTCCATGAACAGACCTTACAAAGTACTTGGGACTCCAGGTCCTAGGAGAAGAAAAGGATATCATGTAGCCCAAATGGCAAAGATGTAATAGAAAGTCATTTGCTGTAAATAAAAATTTCCTTCAAGTCAAAAAAAGAAAGCTGGGTATTATGATGGATTTTTAATTGGGGAATTACCAGGAGCAGGTAATGAAACGTAAAAGCAGGTAATAATGAAAAGGGTGCTTAAGGAATATTATAAGCACACGGCTTTAGATACATAAATGGAAAAATGTACAAGAACTGACAACTATAAGAAAAACTCAATGAAGTGTTTGCTTCAGTTCCTGACTGGCCCACAGCTGTCTGAAATAGTCTCTTTTTAAACCAGGCTTCCTCTTTGTCTAGAGGTAATCTGTCCCTCTGTGCCCTTTTTCTTTTTAAGGTTTATATGCATAAATCATATTTCCATATGAAAATAATTAGAAAATGAATATTAAAAATGACACAGTACCAAGAAAAATCATCAGATACACAGGAATAAATCCTATGAAGGAAGACTTTTACACAGAAAACTATACTGCTATATTTAAAATGGATAACCAACAAGGACCTACTATAGCACATGGAACTCTGCTCAATGTTTATGTGGTGGCCTGGACAGGAGGGGAGTTTAGACGAGAATAAACACATGAGAATAAATATGTATGGCTGAGACCCTTTGCAGTCCACCTTAAACTATCACAATATTGTTAACTGGCTCTACTCCAATACAAAATAAAAAGATTTTTTAAAGTTATAAAAAAGAATATTTTATAGTTTTCTTTTTAATTTCAACATCAACTGTCACCATCATAGCTAAAGTCATAAATACTCCCCGATTTAATTCTGCATAGTCACAGGCTCCAAAAAGGGAATCTGTGTGTGAGAAGAGGGAATCATTATTTTCTGTTGGAGGTTGACTAATTTGGTGGTTAATAAGAAGACCGTGAGTCTTTGTACATTTTAGATTAGAGAACACAGAACTTGAATCTCAGTCACATGTCATTTCCACCAACATATATAGAGGATCTCCTACGTGTCAGGCACTTCGGAAAGTCTCAGACTAGATAAGACACAGCCCTTGGGCTCAGGAAGCTCAAATGTAATGTTAGAGATGGAGGTAAACTAGCAATCAAGTCAAACAGAACAAAATAAGAGGTCACGGGTACAAAGGATGCACTGTGAGAGCTGAGAGATAGACACTGCTGAGAGGCGGGGGTGTCGTCAGTCTTGGAAGTAGGGAAGGTCATTCCAGGATGAAAGAAGAATGAGCCTGCAGAGCTGTTCAAAACATTTCAGTCTGAGAAGGAAGAGGAGAACCAAGGGAGGGTGGGTCGTTATAGTCAGTAGGTGTGCTCAAATACCCCTATCTGCCAGCGTGGCATGCTTTAATTCTATTTCCTTCCACCATTTGTCAAATTCTCCCCTTTCTTTGGCCAGAGCTCTCACTGCCTCATTCTGTTCTTGGCAGACTGGGTCCTTTTACCCTCTTTGGCTTATTGAAGGGTATATTTCTTCTCCCTGTCCTCTTCTGTCCTCTCAACTAAAACTGATTTCACTGAGACATCCTGATGCTCAAGAGATATAAATAAACTTTTCCCCAGATGCTTGAAATACCAAATAATGGTCATGATATTGGCCGAAATGCTGGTATGTGCAGGGCACTGTTTTAAGTGTTTCATAAGGTACACACATGTGGGACCCAGACTTGAAGGTGGCCTTTCATTAGTTCCACCTCCCCACCTTCCTTAAGGGCATTCATACCCTTGTGTACTGCCCCCCACCCCCATCCCGGCCCAGTCTGCACTGGGGTTGATCTGTGTGACCTATGGAACATTCCATGTGGATCACTAGGGGATCATCATGCAATTCAGATTCTGACTGAGAGGTTTGAGGTAAGGCCTGAGGACCTGCATTTCTGAGAGTAGCTTCCAGGTGATGTTGAAGCTGCAGGTCCCTGGACTGCACTTTGGGTAGTAAGGCTAGAGTTTAAAAGGTAGCATTTATCCTAAGGTTGATGTACAAGCAAAATGCCTTGGTTAACATGATTTGGGTGCCCATGTTGAGCTGGGGATTTGGGTTTATTTCATGGCAGAAGTCTGACCCTTGCTCTGAAACCTGGTCACCTGGTCAACTTTCTTTTTTGTTGTTGTTGTTGCAATCTTGTGTCAGTCATAGATTTATTTTTTCTAATTAATTTTGTCTGACCCTTGCTCTGAAACTTGATCAACTTTCTTTTATTTTTTTATCTTTGCAATCTTGGGTCAGTCTTAGATTTATTTTTTCTAATTAATTAATTAATTTTAATAGAGAATAATTACAGTAGCATGATGGTTTTTGCCATACATCAACATGAATCAACCACAGGTATACATGTGAAGTGCCTCCCCACCCGCCCACCTACCTCCCCACCCTCTGGTCAACTTTCAACACAAGGTTTCTCCTGTTTTCTGCTTTCAGCATGTTGATAACTCCCACTAAGCTGCTTTGTGGCTGAACTTCTAAATTGATCTTAGCCTTGCTGGGAATTCTTACCTCCTCTCTTAAGTCCAGGAGAGCAGTAGTTACCATTTACTGTACTCCCACTAACATGTCACATACTTGATATCATTACTTATCTTAGATTAACTAAAAATATAGTTATCATTTCCACTTCTCAGCTGAAGAAGGCAAGGCGCAATGAGTGTTATAAAGTTTGCCGAAGTCTCAAAGCTGGTAGAGGTGCTAGGAAACACTGCAGGTTGTGTCCCACACTCTCGTTCTTTCCACTTCAGTTCACGTGCTGTGCCCAGCACAACAGACTGTGGACCTACTCAACCCAAGGCCAGACCTCTGTTCTGGTGTGTTCTTCCAGTGTGTTCTCACCCGTCCACAGGAGCCGATGGGCGTAGTTTCAAAGACATGGTACAAAGTGATGCATTTATTTACTGAGTTGCAAAGAATTTGGACAGTCTTTTGTAACTCACTCTTGGTGGAATTTGAATTACTGAGTGTGTTCCACGGGTGAGGCAGTCCTAGGTATCAATGATAGGAAGAAGAAAAGAATGAGAGGAAATAGATAACAAGTTCAGTTGGGCATAACAGACGGTAGACATTACTAGGAGTGTGAGAGTACAAGTCAAACAGGAAAAGGGATCAATTTACTGGGAGCACTGAGTGATGTTGTTCTAGATATTTATTGGTCTTCTGGGGTAAAATATGAGGGGTAATATAACCCCTGCCTTTTTATCAGCACTGAACAATAGCTAGTAATTCTAGTAAATGTTGCTAGTCGTAAAGAATTTGCCTGCCACTGCAAGAGATGCAAGAGACTCGAGTTTGATTCCTGGGTCAGGAAGATCCCCTGGAGTAAGAAATGGCAACCCATTCCAATATTCTTGCCTGGAAAATTCCATGGACATAGGAGCCTGGTGGACTATAGTCCATGGACTTGCAAAGAGTCAGACATGACTGAGTGACTGAACACACACACACACACAAACACACACACAGAGACAGCAAATGTGTATTGAACACAAGCTCTGTGCTAGGCACTGTCAATCATTTTACCCGCTTTACTTCATTTCATTCTCACAATACTGTATGAAGTACGTACTATTATTATCCCTACCTCACTGGTGAGAAATTAGAGAATTGGGGATATTTAAGCAACTTGCCTAAATACTGTCATAGCTAGTAATTGAAAAGATAGAATCAAAATTCAGGTCTGTTTAATTGAAGAATCCAAGTAAAGACTCTATTTGAGAAAACAAAAGCCTATCTGGGAGCAGAGTTGAGGAAGAGTAAAATGGGAAGCCCATCAGGGAATATTATTCAACCATGAAAAGGAGGGAAATCCTGTCATTTGCAACACCATGGATAAAACTAGAGCATATTATGCTAAGTGAAATAAGTCATATAGAGGAAGACAAATACTGTATCGTATCACTTATATGTGAAATCTAAAAAAAAGTCAAACTCACAGAAACATAGTATAATAGAATGATGGTTGCTAGGGGTTGGCATTGGATGGGGGGGAATGGGAAGATACTGGTCATAGGACGCAAATTACAGTTATAAGATGACTATGTTCTGAGTATCTAAAGTACAGTATGGTAATCGTAGTTAATAATACTATAGTGTATACTTGAAATTCGCTGAGAGTAGATTTTAAGCATTGTCACCAAAAAGAAAAAAAAGTAACTATATGAGGTGATGGATATGTTAATGAACTTGATTGTGACAATCATTTCACAATGTATACTCATATCAAATCATCCTGTTGTACATTTTAAATATATACAATTTTGTCAATTATACCCCAATAAAGCTGGAAAAATTTAAAATAATCAATACTTAAAACATTCAAGACCTTTAATGGTAGATTATCTTCAGGAGAATAAGTGCTCCCCAAAGTGTAAGATTTTGCCAGGAAATGAGGGCTCCTGCCTGAAGATACTCTGACACTTGGGAAGAGGGAAAGAGAAGGAGGGCTTGGCTTGTTATCTCAGCCTGTGGGGTGTGAAGAAGCCCTCACAACTCTTCTTCTCCTCTTGGAAAGATGGAAGAAGCTGGGCAGAGCTACAGGACAGGCAGGTAGGCAAAGCTATTGCAAGCTCCATTCCAGGTTTCCTCCAGGGAGCTGCAGAGAGTAAAGAAAATTTCGGTAAGGATTTCCCTTTGAGATAAAAATGGGAGAAAAAAAGAGAAAAAAAACGGATTTAGTGGGGAGCCTAAATCCAGTTAAGGCCACCTACAAACACAATAGTAGTCACATTCCTAGCCCTTCACAGTTTTTCAAAGCCCTTTCTCTTACAAGAGCCTGGATATGAAGCTGAGTGGAGGAAGCAATGATTTGGGGTCAACAAACTTGAGTTTGAATCCTGGCTTTTCCACTCACTGTGTTGATAACTCTCCAAGCTGCAATTCCAGTGTCTCGATAACAGGGTTTTGTTGCGGACAGATTGAAGTCATGTAGGTAAAGTTCCCAAAACATGGTATGCACTTGAGAAATGGTAGCACTTGCCATCTTTTGTAAACTTCACCCAAAGAAAACACCACAGAGGTAATTGTTAACGGACTAGCTCCAGTTTGGAGACGAGGACACTAAGACTCAGGTCAAGTGGTTTCCCAAGGTCACAGCTAGAAAGAGGACAATTTTCGGGCATCAAATACTGCTCTCTGTGCAGTTTTTTCCTAGGCAAACTTGGGTTTGGAGTTGTATTTCTATGCAGGTCAGACACCCGAATAATGAAAATATTCAGAGAGGTCTTTCCTTTGATATCAGCCTTTGATCTTAACAAAAATTGCCATACTATTTTCAAATGGAATACCTTTGTGAAATCCTTTTCCTTCAGAAACCTGTGTTCAAACCTCACACTTCAATGAAATAATTGCTTTATCCCTTCAGATTGTTGATTTATGTTTGAGTTCAGACACCTGGTAAGTAGGTGATGTTTCTGAAGTCATTATCAGTCACTGTGTCTTCCACAGCTGGATGAAAGGGTCATATCAGAGTCATATGGCTTGTCTAAAATGCCCATGTCTTGCCTTTATCTGACAGCATCTGAGCACGCCAGACAGTACGGCACTGGCAGAACAGTTCTGAATCCTGTCACCTATGCTGAAAACAGGTGAAGGTGAGGTTGGAGAAATCTGGCCTAAGTACCTAAGGATCATTACTACAGCAGCTCCTGTAACACAAAGAAATTGAATCTGGTGATCTTTATGGTCTCTTTTAGCTAAAAAATACTATACCATTTTATCTGACTTCTTCTCTACCTCATCCCAGTTTTATTGTTGACCTCTTAAAAGTTTAGCTGGATGTAGGACATTCTACATTCTATATCAGTGTTTCCCACTGAAAAAGAAAATCAAGATGAACCAAGACCCAGTCTGTCCAAAACACCCTGCTCTTCATATAAGATGATGATATTGCTACCCCAGGGACAGGGATAAAGCTTAAAATCCAAGATTCACTGGCACCATTTTTTAAAGACATAAGCCAACCAAGTCACTCATCTGCCCATCCATCTGTCCCTCCATTTGATCATCTATTTATTTATTTACTCTTCAAATATTTATTAGCTATCTCCTATACTCCAGGCACAAATGCTAGATGAAGGGACAATGATCTATAAATTAGACCTTGCTTTCATAAAGTATAGTGGAAAAGATTGGAAAAAGACAAACAATTTCACAAACAATTGTGAGGATCAGTTCTTCATGGATGCTAGGAGTGAGCAGACAGGGTTTCCTAAGAGAGGAAGTATAGCCAAGTGGTTGAGAGAATGATGGGCTCTGGATTATAACAAGGAAGCTCCAGTTTTGTCCTTCCTCATACCAGCCCTGAGACAGGGGGCCAGTTGTTTAATTGCTCTGTGCCTCAGTTTCCCCAGCTATGCCATGGGGCTATAATAGTACCTCCCTCTAAAGATTGTTGTGAGGAATAAAGGGCAGCACATGGGAAATATTTCGAACAGTGTCTGGAACTAGCAAGTGCTCAGCTTGTGGTGGGGAGACACACTTAGCAGATGCTGTGTGGGGGGACTCTTTAAGGAAAGGGTAAGCTGAGACATGAAGGATAAATAAGAAGGGGTGAGAAGAGGTGAGAAGATAGGGGAGAATGGGAATGAAGGGTGGGGATGAGCAAAGGAAACATAATGAAAAGGTGCAGATTTTGAAATGGAAGGAACATGGACATGGTACTCTGGAAAAAATTAATATGGTTAGTGGTGGAAGAGGGCTTCCCTGTGGTAAAGAACCTGGCAGCCAACACAGGAGACACAGGCTTGATCCCTGGGTTGGGAAGATCCCCTGGAATGGCAACCCACTCTAGTATTTTCACATGGGAAATCCCATGGACAAAGGAGCCTGGTGGGCTACAGTCCATGGGGTAGCAAAGAGTTGGGCATGACTTAGTGACTAAACAACAACAACAACAGCAAAAAGAAAAAAAAAAAAGCAGTAAAATATTTGAGACTTCTCTGTAAATGACATCCTTTTACGTGTCTCTATCTGTATTTTTATTTTCTGTCCCTAGAGGCCATTGTGGCTGTCTTTGAATATCAAAATAGACTCAAAGAATTGCATTTCATTGTCAAACAATTGCATCCAGATAATTGTATTATGGCCTTTTAAGGGCACGTGATCAAGTTTTACAATGTATTAAGAAAAGTATTGAAGGAAATAGCATTTAATTTTTGTTTAATTCTGCTTTTCTCTGTCTTTTGCTTAGGGCTATAAAAATATGCTATGTTTCTGATTTATCTTATATTTTTCAACTTTTTTCTTCTTTTTCATTAGCTTTTAATAAACCCCAAACCACATTACCATTTTTCAACAGTCACTTCAAGAACAATATCAGAAACAAACTGATAAAATGGACTGGTCATGGACCTTGGAGTCTTTCAGTCTTGGTTTTGAATTCTGGGTGTACTGTGTGACCCAGGACAAGTTATTTAATGTCTCTGAGACTCAGTTTCTCAAGTTGTAAAAATAATTACAATAATACTTATATTTCATTGTTGTGAGGACTATATAATGTTTATGAATACATCTAAACCTAGTGACTAATAAAAAAGGAAATGAGAGGGAGAGAAAGAAAGGAAGAATAAGAGAGGAAGGAAGGGAAGAAGGAAGGAAAGAGGAATTAATGACACAAGTGACAAAAGATACAGATGGTACCATGAGTGAAGTGATCTGTTGAGGAATCATTCAGAGGTTTCTTCTAATGTCATATTCTGAAATTTTGGAGAAAGATATCCAGTATTTTTTAAAAATTATTTGGTGTTGCAAGTTTCTTCATGTATATAATACTTTGATATTCCCAAGGGACAGAGACTATAAACCTATCAACCCTTAATCTTTTGAAGGGCTGAAACTTTTCTCCAACTCTTCTGTTGATTAAAAAATAGTAATTTCAAAAAGCCACCTTCTGGGAGTCATCTAAAATCTTTAGGATGCACTGTTTTTTTAATGTATTTGTTTTTAATTGAAGGATAATTGCTTTACAATGTTGTGTTGGTTTCTGCCATATATCAACATGAATCAGCCACAGGTACACTTATGTCCCTTCCCTCTTGAACTTCCCTCCCACCCTTCTAGGTTGTCATAGAGCCCCCGTTTGAGTTGCCTGAATCATAGAGCAGATTCCCACTGGCTGTCTATTTTACATATGGTAGTATGTATGTTTCCATGCTACTTACTCTCTCTATTCATCCCACCCTCTCCTTCCCCCATGCCTGTCAAGTCCATGAGTCTCTTCTCTACGAGTACCCATCGCTACCCTGCATATAGGTTCATCAGTATCATCTTTCTAGATTCCATACACATGCATTAATGTACAACGTTTGTTTTTCTCTTTTTGACTTACTCTCTATAATAGGCTCTAGGTTCATAGGATGCATCTTTTGTGATACCAGCAGTCAAGTTTCTTCTTTACATTTACTGTCTTCTAGACCTAAAATCCAGAGAAGGCAATGGCAACCCACTCCAGTACTCTGGCCTGGAAAATCCCATGGATGGAGGAGCCTGGTAGGCTGCAGTCCATTGAGTTTCGAAGAGTCAGACACGACTGAGCAACTTCACTTTCACTTTTCACTTTCATGCATTGGAGAAGGAAATGGCAACCCACTCCAGGGTTCTTGCCTGGAGAATCCCAGGGACGGCGGAGCCTGGTGGGCTGCCATCTATGGGGTCGCACAGAGTCGGACACGACTGAAGCGACTTAGCAGCAGCAGCAGAACTAAAATTGGACAGTGATGCCGAGTACACATGAGCACCTGCTGTCAGGAGAGGTGATTATGCAGAGTGCTGAGTGAAAGAGTGAAAACTGAACTTAGATGTCATTCATTGGTTCATTCATTCCTTCACCAAACATGTACTGGGCATCATCTCCAGTGACACCAGAAATTTCTTTTTTAAAGGGTCACTTTGCTCCTGACCAGAAACTGTAGTGCTGATTAAATCAGACGATTACATTAGCAGCCCTTGTCATTCAATAAATTATTCTGAAATGAAGGTTTAAATGCTGCATTTTCAGGGATTGCATAGTCAAGGGTAATGAGTTAAATTGACTAAGGTTGTCCTTTGGAAATGATGGCACTGACTTCTGGGTTTCTGAGTTTGCGGCTTAAAATTCATCAGAAGTGTTGGCTGAACTCAGGAAAGTTCATTTAAGATAAATGAACGCCACTGGTTCCTCCGTAGCTGCAGAACATCCCCACCTCTGCTAAGATAAGGTGTTGGCTGATGATAACAATAAGGAAGCAAGCCTATACTTCTGCAGGGCTGTGAGGCGGGCTGACCCTGTGGAATTTCAACACTGGTTCTCTCAAGCCAGAAGCAAGCTCCCCCAAATTCAGCCTGGAGGAGTCAGGACCCCCTATATTTCTCCTTTTTGCTTCATCATTAGGACAAGAGATAAAAATGTTGTGTGGTACATGTAGGTCCATTCAAACCTCCAAACTAGTGATGATTTGGAACAGGGAAGAATTAATGTGTTTGTCTCTTTCTACTATGTGAATATCAACTTTACAAGGTCCCAAGGGAGCAGGATTTCATACAGTGGAGAATGCTTCCTGATCCTTTCATCTGGGTTAGACACCTACATCTTGCATTTGGGGATGAAAGTACAAATAAAGCTCAATCCCTTCTGCTAAGGAGACTAGTGGGGAAAAGAGACAACACAGTATATGAATAAATACAATAAAGTATTGTGTGTAGGAGGGTAGGGGAGTAAGCCCAGGTACCAAATGATCCAAAGGATGGGGTCATCTATGCCACCTAAGGAGGGAGTAGGGGGTCAGAAAAGATAGGGCAGGAATAGAGTCACAGACATAGAGAATGGACATGTGGACACAGGGAGGGAAAGGATGGGTGGGACAAACTGAGATATTAGTATTGACATATATACACTACTACCATAGGTAAAATAGATAGCTAGTAGGAAGCTGCCAACACAGGGAACTTAGCTCAGTGCTCTGTGATGACCTAGGGGGTTGGGATGGGGGCAGGGGTAGGAGGAAGGTCCAAGAGGGAGGGGATATATGTATATTTATAGTTGATTCACATTCTTGTACAGCAGAAAGTAACACAATAATGTAAAGCAATTATACTCCAAGAAAAACAAAGAAGAAGAAATATCTGCTATGGACTACTCATCAATTACACAAATTTTCTAAAATCTTCAGTCCTGTCACTCCAGGCTGGGGAAAAGAAGGCAGTTGCAAAGTGAGGTAAGACTACCCAGTGCATTTTTAGAAATCTTGCTACAAGTCAACATGGGTGGCCCTTGATGTACCAGGGAGGACGCTGGCCCCACACTGCGCCTGTAGATGCACACAACACACCTCTGGAGAAGGTCTTAGTTTCAGAGTTGACCACAGCATAAAGTGAACAGCAAGTCAGATACTTAATGTGAGGGACCCTTCCAAAGACCTTTCAGCCTCTAAGTCAGTGTTTATTGACGCCACTTCCCAATGCTTAGAAGTATTCTTCCTCTCCCTTTAAAGGCCTTTATTATCTCCTTTTGGGCTTCCCTGGTGGCTCAGTGGTAAAGAATTCACCTTCCAATGCAGGAGATGCAGGTTGGATCCCTGGGTCAGCAAGATCCCCTGGAGAAGGAAATGGCAACCCACTCCAGTGTTTTTGCTTTGGAAATCCCACTGACAGAGGAGCCTGGTGGGCTACAGTCCATAGGGTTGCAAAAGAGTCCCAAATGACTGAGCAACCTAACAACAATTTCCTTTAATCCCTGTAATGGCTGGGTCATCCCTTTTTAAACATAACTTTTTTCAAAGCTATCGATATTCCAGATAACATTTGGCTGAAAAGGTAGTGAAGGAACTATAGTTAGAGAATAAGCAGACCCCTTGAGCATCACTGTTCTGAGTAGAACGAAGATGTGTGTGATGTGGTCCCTTCCCAGAGTGTCAATCACATCCAGGAGACTAAAAACCACAGCCAGAGGAGAAAGAGCAGGACTAAAGTCATGAACACCATTTTTAGACTCCACATGGTATTAGCATGAAGGCAAGTACATTTTATTTTTAAGTTCATTTAGAGGAAATTTAGAAGGCACAATGTGAGGAGCTAGCAGGATTTTTAAAAATGGTCCATAAATTGAAGCTTGGAAGAAAGACTGAGGACAAATATAGATGTCTGAAACTCCTTTCTAAGATTATCAGAATTTCTAAAATGTCCTGAATTAAACCACAGGTGCCAATTAAAGCATGGGTGTTTGCAATCACTTACATTAGTATTTAATATGTATGACCCTCATCTATTTTTTTCTAACCTTGCCAGTCTGAAGTGTGGGAATATTTGTGCTTCCTATTTAAAATCTTTGCAAGGATTATGTTGTCTATTTCAGGGTTTTGTTTTTTTTTTTAGTGGTCTTGTTCAAAAGGAACGTGGCTGTGCATGTATGCGATATTTATGCTAAAGTGGAGTGCTAACAAATGCCTCTGTAATATACAAATCGATGGACCAAGACAGAATTGCTCGGTTCCATCATTCTCAGACTATATGCTTCACAGTCTTTTCTTTATTCTTAAGCTCTCTCTTCAAAGTTAACCAAGGAAATGATGAAAAATTATTTCCTAGATCACAAGATAACTTTAAAAATGTCTTTTCTCTATATAGTCCCGTCGCTTATTCACCGTGCAATATTCAATTCTGCCTCTGCTGCCCTGGGAGGATGTCTTTTGACATTTATTGAAAAGCTGTCTGGAGGGAGACACATGGAAGAAGATTTTAACCTTGATCCACTGACAGTAAAGTCATTATCTAGCTTCACCAAAAGGAAATTTGAGTCTTTTCCTCCTTTATTCATCCTCTGGGTTCTCACTCTCCCTATCCATCTATCTATTTTCTATAATGCCTCTGTTCTTTCCTTGATTATCAGTTTGGGAGATCTTGCTTTTATGGGAGGAAAACAAATCTTGAATATGTTTACTGAGCATCTACCTTGTGCTAGGCATTGTTTTAAATAGACAAATCCTAATTCATCCCTCTTTTCATCCCCACTTCTGCTATTAGTTAATCCCTTAGTGAGTCCTGTTCAGCTCCATTCCAAAATTTTTCAGTTGTATCTGCTTTTCTACATTTTCTTCTGCAGCCAGGTCCATACAAGCCAACATGGCACCGACTTCCTTCCCTCCAACTATCACCCTGTGTTAGGCTCCATGGTGCTCTGATAGCTTCTCCAGCCTTTCTCAGCTCCCTCCCCTTACCTTTCATAGGAGTTTTTTCCAATAAAATCTTTGTACATTAAAAAGAATACAGGCCAATAGAACCTTTTGCCTGGAGCACTGCAACAACTCCTTAACTGGTTCTCTGTTTTCATTCTTGTCCCCACTCCAGCTCATTTTCTTCACAGAACTCTGAGTGGTCTTACTGACATATAAACCAAATTACATTACACTTGCGCTTAATGTTCTTTAATGGCGTTCTATTGACTTTGAAATAAAACCCAACACATGGCCCTTGAAGGGTCTTGTAGGATCTGACCCTTGGTCCTTCTCTAACATCCCCACGAGCTTCCTTCTACAGCTCACCACACTGCAGCTGCGTCTCTCTCTGTTCAGCTGCTATTTCAGACAAATCTCTCTTTCGAGAACATCCTTTCCTTGGAAGTCACTCACACAGGTCTATCGTTGTCGTCCTTTGGTCTCAGCTTAAACATCCTTCTTCAGAGATGCCATCTCAGATGGACCATATAAAGGTTTTCCTTCCTGGTTTTCTAGCTTCTGTTCTCATCTTCTTCATCATACAAAATCTAGTTGGAATGATTATATTAGTTTGTGTACTTACTACTGGTCTCCACTGCTAGAACACAGGTTTCATGAGGGCAGAAATTATGACTTACTTCTTTCTCTCTGTATTATCCCAAAGCTTAGAGAAGTACTGGTTATTCAATAAGTGCCCAGAAAATACTTGTTAAATAAATATACACATCCTTAATACTCTCAGGATACAGTTTTCCATACAACCAAAGACTAGAAGTAAGCCTAGACAGCTGAAGAGTGTGACATGGGAGAACTCAGCCAGGTTCCCTTGCTCAAAAAGTTTTTTACTGAATGAAAAAGGCATTTAATTTTTAATACATTTCTAGAGAGCTTTAAAAGTTTTAAATGGATGTTTAAATATAATGCCTCATTTTATGTGTATAACAATCAAAATATTTTATTGCTTTTGTTCTCCATGATGATGGTTGAGAAAAGTGAATTTCAATCACCAAAGAAGGCTGAGACTGCAGTTCAAACTCCACCAACACCAGAAGCTTCTAGAAGTAATACTCATGTGTTTCCTGATTATCTAAATGGTCAGAGGAAAAGGTGGGCAGAGAACTCTAGAGATATGTCTCTAAACCCAGACTAAAGATACAGAGTATATCATGAATGAAGCCATATTTGGTTAAAAAAAAAAAAAAGTGAGGTGGGCTGATGCCATTGTAAATATAGTTCAAGCCACATAATTTTTAAAAAAAAATCAGAGAAAGAAGAACTTCCAACAGAAAGGATGGTTTCATAAATGATGAAAATGATGAAACTGCTCAAAGTGAAGTTCGTTCTTCATTATCTTTGCACTCAGATGATGAGTGTGAATGATTTATTGGTGAGCTGATCTATTATGACTTATAAATCTGCTATAAAGTCTTCTCTGCAAACTTAGTAGTCAATGCTTTAGGTGGAATAAACTGAGTCACTCAGAGACTTTGAAGAAATGTTCTCAGGTTCCTTAGTAACTGGCAGATCTTGAGCTCAGAGAGTCCTTTCAACTCCAAATCTGCAGCTCAAGTCCCAGATCCACTCAAGACAGAGGATGGGACTTTAATTTCCTCAGATGCACATATTCACTTTGGCAATCCCCCCAAACACTTGGTGATAACATTTTCAGCCAACCTTAGCAGATTAAAATAAAGTGTGTTTAGAGCACTTCAACAGGGTTATTTTAATTTCTATAGATAAAAGGTTCTTCCTGATTCCCTTGTTCTTCCTTAAACCACACAGTAGAATAAAGAAGATATGAGTACACTGGGCTGGAAATGGGAAAAGAATCATTTGAGGCCTTTTCCTCATTCTGTTTAAACAGACTGAAGACTTTTTTTGGCAGGAGGCCTATGTTTAACCAGCGTTACTGAATATAGAATAATCATGGGTAAGGAGTCTGTTTTCCTTAATTGAGTATGTTTTCTTGAGATAAATGTGGATCTCAGGCTCCTCACTAGTCAAAGCAAAAGTTTCCAAGTTGTCTGAGATTGTGAAAGCCTAGGAGGCAAGCCTTGGTACCCAGGCAGAGGCAAGAAGCACAAACCAAAGTGCCTGCAAATGCTGGGATGGGGGGAGTTAAAATAGCACTGATGGATTAGACTGCTTCCATCTCATCCACTCACTGCCATTCTCCCTCACCTCTCGGACATCGTTGATCATCCTCCATTAGCTTGTGTCCAAGGTATCATCCTCAGGAGGTTTCATTCAGTGCCTCCTATACCACTGCCTCTCCTTCCTTACCTGCCTCACCTGAGACTTGACCACATGGAGAGGTTTGTGGTCAGGCAACTCAGCCAGATGTGAAAGCTGAGGGACTGGTTGAACTCTCTTTTATGGGCATTCAATTATCTTTTCTTTGAAAGGATTCGTCTTCAAACCAAAGAGAAAAACGTTTCCCCTTCTCCCCTGTTACTCTTGATCTAAGAGAGCAAAGAGGACTAAGGCATCCATGTTGGCAGTATCCCCTAATTCTCCACTGCCAGCTCAGCTGCCGGAGATCAAAAGGGCAGAGGGCCTTTGAGCATTGAACACCAAGGGTTCAGTCGGCACCTGGACTGAACGTGTCCCTTCATGGATGGTATATTCATTTCCTACGGCTGATGTAACAAATTACCACAGACAAGATGGCTTAAATGATGCAAGTTCATTCTCTCACAGCTCAGGAGGCTAGAAGTTCACAATGCAGGTGTCTGAGGGTCGGTTCCTTCTTGTGGGCTCAGGGGAAGAGTCTGTTCCCTGGCTCTTCCTCAGCTTCTGGTGATCACTGGTAATCATCAGCATTCTTTGGCTTAAGGCAGCGAACTCCAATCTCTGCCTCCATATGGTGTCCTCCTCGTGTCTTATCACCCTCAGCTCTTTGTGTCACTTCTTGTGAAAACTCCAATGATCGGTTTAGGGCCCACTTAATCCAATTTGGACTCATTTCAACTAAACACATCTGCAAAGACCTTATTTCTAAATAAGGTCCTGCATGTTGGAGGGCATCACCGACTCAATGGACATGAGTTTGAGCAAGCTCCGGGAGCTGGTGATGGACAGAGGGGCCTGGTGTGCTGCAGTCCATGAGGTCACAAAGAGTGGACGTGACTGAGAGACTGAATTGAACTAAATGGAACTAACTGAACTAAACTGAACTGTGTGGAAATATTTACAGGAAAAAAATATTTGTCTGTGTTCACCATTTATTTTTCCCAACCACTATGGGACGGCTTGACGTTGTAAATACCTGTCTAGTAATTTCAGGACTGCTAACAAGAGTAGCTTTGCCTCTACATATATCTACCTAAAATTACTAGTCTCACATTTGAGCCTTAGACCAAGCTTCCTTAGATGTGAAATTACTTGCTGGCTGGTCCACAAATTAAGGTGTCATTCCTCACACATACCTCAGTTTAAATTAACATGGTTAATTTTAAATTTGGCATACAGAGAAATGAAGCCATGTGAGGAATCTATCTGACAACTGGATTCCATGACTGAATGAGGATCAGACTACTTGTAGATTACAGACAGTAACCTAGTATCTGACTGAAAAACTCAATCATTCAAGTGGATCAGAAAAAGAACATGCTGGTTATTTGGGATAACTAGTGACTTGCTACTGAAAGTGTGGCCTGAAGACGCAAAGCACTGAAGCCTGTTAGAAAGGCAGACTGTCCCAGGGATATACTCAAATCTACTAAATAAGGATCTGCATTTTATCTGGATTCCCCAAGAAGTCCTATATGCACACTGGAGTTGAAAAATGCTGGTCTGACAAAACCTTTGTAAAGTTGAATTGGAGGAAGGTATGAAGGGGCCTTGGACTTCCCAGGTAGTGCTAGTGGTAAATTACCTGCCTGCCAATACAGGAGACATAAGAGATGCAGGGTCCATCCCTGGGTGAGGAAGAGCCCCTGGAGAAGGGCATGGCAACCCACTCCAGTATTCTTGCCTTGAGAATCCCATGGACAGAAGAGCTTGGCGGGCAATAGTCCATAGGGTTGCAAAGAGTCAGACATGACTGAGCAACTTAGCAAGCACACACGATAAAAGGGCCTTAGTTGGGATATGCTTAGAGCACAGGCTATTAGAAGGAATCCTAAGGCCAGATGAGGTTGTGAAGAGGGAAGAAGGGCAGCTGGGAAGTGTTGGGACAGAACAGATAAAGAGGAATGTGTAACAATAATCACCACGGATAGGACACAAGTCCAGGTGCTTCGCTTTGTTCAAATTCTTTTCTTACAGTGTTTACAACAACCCAATGGGTTGGGCACTATCATTATCACGATCACTCTTTTATGGACAAGGACACTTAGGCAAGGACGCTTAGGAATTTACTATCTGACTCCAGAACCCACTTTCTTAATTAACATCTGTGCTCTCCTGACTTCCAAAAAGTGGGTGTAGTGGACAAAAACCCATTGGTAAACTGATTCCTTTAATGCTTGACTCATTGTTCACAGCCCTGTTTGAACCTGTATGTCAGCTTACATTATTTTGAAGACATGAATAGTCCTGGCATTGATCCATTTCCTTAATTTTCATCAACAGTCAGTTTTGCATGGAACTCACCTCAAGTTCCAAATCCTCACCCATAGGCGGGCTATCAGTCCTGGGCTCATCTACCACCTCCCATTAACACATGAACAGCTGGACCAATCCCAAGCCTGATGTCTTCCCTTCACAGGTCTGCCTTCATGAGCATTCCTGGCGAGAGGTGACTAATGCTGTGTTTTTCCAATTTTGTCCTCTCCTGGATCACTGGAATGACTTATTCTTGCTCAGTGAACCAGTAATTGTGTGTTACATATAAGAGGTAAGATTTCTAGGCGGATGTGGGATCCAACTGCCTGATGTGATCCTCAAATGGCCTCAATACTTTGCACAATTGTTTTCAATTCAATAAGATCCAAATTGCATTTGGGATGAGATGTTTATTTTTTAGCTTCCTTTTATGTTTCAGGGAAAACAAATCACTATCAATTTTTTTTTTATTCATTTACACATAGCTCCTAAAAATATTGCCCTCAGGATGACTGTTTGTTTGCCCTGTCAAGAGTGGTTTATTTGGTTTCCTGTTAGAGAAAATCCACATACAGCCAAATTTAAGCTGACTAGCATGCCTCAAAGATGTTTGCAAATCTCAAAACTCGATTTCTCCCCAAATACTTTCAAAACATAAGTAGAGGTCTGAAGAGAGGTTTAAAAAGAGATGAAATACAGTTGCATGAGAAGAAGGTGCAGAAATTAGAAAAATAAAGTGAAACTTAGAGAAACTCATGATTTCTACAAAAATATCCATATTTTCTGAGGACACGCTTTTAAGTTGCATCTGAATTAGGTTTAATCCTCATAATTCTTTTTTACTGCCACCATTTTGTGTATATATATACTTACAAGCTTACAGACATTAATAACTGTGCATTGAAATGACATCTTAGTACTTTACTGGATTCTGTCTTTGGGGGTGAAATTGTCTACCTACTATTATCCTGCATTACAGCTAGGAAAACTGAGCCCCAGAAAGGACATGTGACTTCCCCTTGATTATACAACAAATGCCTGGCAAAATCAGAACCAGAAGCTAGATGTCCTTAGCTCTCAGGAACCTGTTTTTTTCCCATGACACCCACACATTGGCAAGCAGGTCTGACAAAGGGGCTGGTGAAACACTTGAACACACAAGATTTGTCAAAATAAAGTTATCCCTACAAATATTCAGCATTAATGACCTAACTCATTACTATAATCAACTACAAAACTTTCATAGAAATCTTGATGACTTGCAACAAATGAACCCCCTGGATTCTGTAATGTCTAAAATATCAGCTGAAGTTATTTCACTGATGGCAAGAACTGCAGGTAAATAATTGCCTGTGGCTAGATGACAGCTGTCAAATTCAAAGAAGGTAGAGTCTGTAGGCAGGAAGGTGCTTCTCTCTTCTGTCTAAATCTGAAATTCATATGACTGCTTCTCTCTGTCCTTTGTTTCCTTCCTAAGCAAAAAATCTAGAACACTCTGCTACATGAGCAGAGACTACATCTGGTTAAGTGCAACCTACATTACAAATTTTCCCCAGTTGATTGTAGATAAGTATTTGGTGTGATGTTTTATATTTAGTTGGCTGTTAAGTTATTACTTAGCTATTATGTTAAGCTAGACTGTGTTTATGTTATGTGTTGTCAGAGGCTAAAATTTCTTCTCATGTCATTTTAGTCACCCAGGTTGTCTTTGAGTTTTCCCACAGAGACCTTAATTAGAGTCTGAGGCTTGCAGTTCTTTTTTAAAAAAAACTTTTTATTTCGTATTGGTGTATAGCCAATTAATAATGTTGGGATAGTTTTCAAGTGAACAGCAAAGAGACTCAGCCATGCATATACATGTACCCATTCTCCCCCAAGCTCCCCTCCCACCCCGTTCTTCTAGCTATAATCTCTTGTTATTAGTCAGGAGCACTATAGACAGGTTGGTAAGATGTGGGGTGGGGAAGCATTCTAAAGTCCAATGCTTAGGTCTGTTTTTCACTGACTCTGAGTTGGACAATTCCCTCCTTCAAGTCCTTTGGTGAAACTCCAGTGGATCAGGCTCTGATAAAGTAGTTTTCCTTTAGGGCAGGTCTTGTTAAGGAGAGTGGAGGGCTCTGGGCGGGTACTTGAAGGTGTAGTAAGTAGCCACTGTTGTCTTCCCCCTGCAGGAAACAGGAGAGAATGACCCCCGCCCCAACCCCCCACCTCCTTCATCTTCACAGCGGGAACCTGATGGAGCTCCTGGAGGTAAAGCTCATAGAACTGTGGCCCTCCTACGAGCTTTTAATTCTCAAACTTCTCTACACAGAGCTTCTGGTAAGTCATCAATTATAGTTTAGGTTGTCCTTCTCTGGTATTGATTCTGAAAAGCTTCTGCTCCTGGTAAGCTGTAATTCTCCATATCTATCTGTCTGTCCAGTTTGGGGGACAATGGTTTGTCCTGTGACTTCAGTTACCTGCGAGATCTAAGAAGAGTTCTTGGTTTCCAGTTTGTTCTGTTTTGTTCTTGTTGTATGGATGGAAGTGAAGACTTCCAAGTTCTTTATGTGTCAGCCCAGAAACTAGAAGTGCCCCCAGTTTATGTACACAATGTTCCTTTTCCCAAGTTTCTCCTAAACCTGATCTCTTCCCAAAATGGTAGCGGCAGTCCCAAGTGAGAAGATCAATAACATTAACTAATAGGAATAAAGAGTCTGAATTAAACAAACTGGGTGAATCACAAGGCAGGGCTCACATCTTGAAGCTGCCTCTGTCTTCTTGAGGTGCTCTGTTTCCAAACAGTCTCGCTAAGGGAAGCATTGACCTTTTAAACTCCACTGTTGAAAATGGGCAGTGTTCACACAGGACGTCCTATTGTGTGGAGATCAACCAGTTTCACAGATAGGCCAGTTGTTCAGGATTGCCTCCCGGAAAGGCAATTGAGTTGCTCCATTTCGTAGACATTTGTGTACAAAATGCATCTGCTCCACATTCTTCAGTGTGACATTCACAGGTCAGTGAATGCTAGTGAAAAGGAAGAGGAGAATGACGCACAGAAGTTACAGAAAGAGGATGTTGAATTTTAGGCAAAGCAGCAGAAAGGAAGCACCATTCAAGTCCCTGACTTCAGCAACAGCCACCTGGGCTTCTACAGAAAGAAAGAAAAGAAGGGGGCAGAAGGGCAGAAAGAACTTTTCTGTCCTCTTTTCATTCTTATTTTGGGATTTATGAGAAGGACAATAAGAGGAGCAGATCTACTTCTCTAAGGTGGTCCTTCTTAGACTTTAATGTGCCCCTGGATCACATGTGGAATCCTCTGAAAATGCAGAATTCTGGCTCCATGAATCTGGCCCAGGGCCTGAGATTCTGAATCTCAAACATGTTCCCGGATGATGGAGATGACATTGGTGCCACACTTCGAGGAGAAAAGGCCTAATGCACCTTCCAAAAAGTCACTTCTCAGCTCCTCCTCTATGTTCACTTCTGGAAACAACAATGAAAACCACCATGACTTCCCACTTATTTCCTGAATCCAGCATGCACATTCGTAGCTCAGGATGATCCCCATTTTTAGACAACTGCTAGCTTCTTCTCCGTTTCTAAGTTCTCAGTTTTCCCTCTAAATCTCATTCAAATCTCTGTCCTTCACCAGGACTCTTTCACCACTCAGGGTCTCCATAATCAATGTCTCCATTGAGATCCTATACCTTTCCTGAGGTTCTCCTTAGTCATATTTTTGGGCAAGTATATATAGTTATTGATCTTTTAAATCTGTTTGTCTCCTTACTGAATTGTAAGCCTCTTGAGTACAGGGTGTATGTTTTGTCACTCTTTTATTCCCCAGACCTTAAATAGAGCCCTGCTCATTAAGAAATTGCACAGTGTAGTGATATTACCCCAGGAAGACAAGGATTCAAATCCCAGCTCTACCATTCAGCAGCTGTTGGAGCCTGGACCAAGTGTTGCTCCTTGAGTCTTGGCAGTGGTAGTGATGGTAGTGTACGTAGAATATTTATATCTCCCAGAATTGTTGAGAGGAACAAAGAAAATAAAGTTGGCTGCATGTGAAACCAAGGCACAGAATGAGCATTTGATAAATTTAAAGTCCTCTTGCAGTCAACTCATTTTCCCCTCTCCTTAGTATGGATTATGATGGTATATCTTTCCCCTGACATTCTTCCTTTGAAAAATATTATGTCAAATTCAACAATCTTGGGGGAGGATTTCTTCCATTTCAGTCAAAGTGCCCTGGCATACCCAGGAAAAAAGCCCTTACTTCATTAAAAAAAAAAAAACGACTCTAAAAACTCACAGCTCAAAATAGCAACATGCATGACAGCATTTTCTGATGTGATCAGAAGTAAAGAAGGGAGATATATTTTATTAAAATGTATTAATAATATTTATTTAAAATAGTATTTTATTAATATTGTGTGCATTGTTAAATCACACAAAATCCGCCTTTATCCACTTTCCATATTCTCCCCAGCATTTTCATTTCCACTGAGAGTTGTCCGACCTGTGTGGCAACTGTCAGTGTATCCATTGTGTTGTCAGTGTTTACGTCTGAGGGAGGGTCTGTCTGAAGTGGTGAGAAACATAAATGCGTAGCCACATTGGGAGAATTGATTGGCCAAAGCAGAACTCACATGCTTGGGCAGGGTCTTGCCAGTGAGGTAGAGGGTCATGGCGCAGTGCAGGAAACGTTGTTTAGGGCAAGCTATGGCAGAGAGCCAGGGCACCAGGTTGGAAAGGAGATGCTAGATTAATTTCTTGGTAGAGCAGAGATGAAGTGCATGTGAGATGACGGGACAAGCCCAGGCATAGCATTCCCAATGCGGATTTGGATGCCAGCTCCTGGCTTGTTAGCTATGTGATCTGGGGCAAGTTTTTCAACCTCTTACACTTAATCTATACAAATGGGAAAACATTCCTCCTTCACAAACTTGTCTGAGAATGAAACAAAACCATGTATCTAAGGCACATAAAGTGCCAAAGAGCCCAGTAAACATTACTTCCCTTCTAAAACCTCAAGAAGGGATGGTACTTGGTAATATTGCCGAGGCAGGCATCTAAGAGGGTCCTGCCAGCCTCTGTTCCTCTACCCTGGTGAATATCAAAGTGGGACATCACCAGGGATTGGGTGGCTGGGTGGGGGAGAGGACGAACAGGTCCACTTTTTGATTCTTTAACAAGGTGGTGTCATCACCACTGTCTTCTCCTTTTCCTTCCTTCTTCTCCTCCTTTCCTCTTCTCCTTTAAATGTGCTTTAAAGGCAGGATTCTTAACTGAAAAAATGGCTTATTCATCATAAATGATTAATGATTGCCTAAGGATTGAACTGTATTCTACCAAACCCTTGGTATCTCTGCAATATAGTAGTTCTTCTTGATCTTTATAAACATACCCTTACATACCAGGATTTGCTTGGAGCTTGATGATCTCTTTTTGTTTAATTTAAATTCAACTCTGAGTCTTTAGTTCCTATGGAGCAAATAACAAAGTATCCTTAGTTTTACCTTAAAGCAAGAACATATGGGGATTGTAGAGAACAAATATAACTATCCAACTGCTTTCTCTTTTCTTGTAGAAATTTTGTATTCTTTATTTGCCTTTATTTGGTTTTTAAATTAAATATTTCTTTTTATTGTATTTTGTTAAATGCTTATATTGTATTGTGTGGCCGATTAATAATGTTGTAATAGCTTCAGATGGACAGAAAAGGATGAGAAAGTACATGGAGTCTGCCTATAACTAGAGGGGAGGGGCAGAAGTTAAGGAAAAATGACAATTTTTTTCATGTTGTCTCCTTATATTAAACTTAGTGTAGGAGCTAATTATTTAGGTAATCTAGAAATATGCAATTAAAAAATCTTTATTGGTTTTTCATCATAAAACAATACACCTTTGCAACAAATTCCCACCATATTCTCCATTCGTATTTCTTTATTGACTTCTCTTGCTGACGTAAACTGTCCTTGAGTAAGCCCAGAGAGTTTTGTTTAGATAAGAATTCTAGTCAAAACTAAATGGTACCTACTATCAAGCGAAGTGTTCTTAGGCTGCCAGTCCCACAGCCATCATGCATGAAAGGAACTTTATCACAGTGGACACTACGCCCTTATTCAGAAATAATCCACTTTATGGCGGCAAAGTCTCTAACTGAGGCCAAAGGATGAAAAAAGGAGGAGCTGTAATCAGAAGATATCAAAGCTCCAGGCAGGTTAAAGATCCTCTAGCAAAGTCAGACTTCCTAGTGTTTCTACAAAAGGAAAATGTTAAGAAACAAAATAAAGTGGAGAAGGATTGGGATTAAAGAGGATTTCATTCAATATCAAGCCCTATGAAAATATCACGTGTGAGTGAATTTGAAAAAGTCCAGTGGACTCTTGGATAAAAAGAAATACACATTCAGGGATGTATCTGGTATAAAATAGAAGCATTTATACTGCTGAGATAGATGGTGACTGATTAAATGGAAGCAGCCACACATCCACTCATTTCTCTGAGAATCAGCAGCTGTCGGCTAACAGACACCTTTCTTACACATGCTCTTGCTCAAGTGATAAGAAGTGAAAAGAGCCCGAGGCAGGACTATTTTGGGTTCCAGACGATCTGTGTTGCTATGAGATCTGAGATTAGTGGTTAGGTTGGTGCCGGATGTTGTCCAGCAGCTGATCATGAAACCTCTAAAAGTTAAATTCATTTCTCAGAAGTCAGCTGTGCATGTGGGCTACTGGAGAAGGTGATTGGATTGTTCTGTTTCTTGGGGTTTCCCCACCCTCAGCTCAGGGATTAGTAGCCTCAGTCCTGTAAGAAATTTTTTTTTTAAGTCATCACATTAATATGCTATAAAATCTCTCCCTATGTTCCTTGAAGTGCCCCTGATTCAAGTGTTGTCCTGGACTCGATGTTGATCATTTGGAAATTACACCGAAGTACCATTTTAGCTTCTTATCAACCACTGGGTTAATAGGGTCTACTTTGAAGCGTGATATATCAAAGTCAAGTAAGTTTAGTGAAGAGTGTTCACAAAAGGGCATGTTATGTGGTCTGAGACTTGACTGCGGCAGGCTGGCAGCTGAGCCATCTGGGGGTGAATGGTGGGGCCTTTGTTCATTTGTGAGTGGTTATTTGCATTCTACAGCTGGAAAGTCTATTTAACTGGCTCTCCTGCTATGTAACCCTGGACAAATTATATTTTCTATCTATCAATTTCCTCTTCTATGACATGTGGCTAATATGTACTCAATCAATATTAGCTATTGTATTACTATTATTTTCTCTGCTATTGTTACAGAAAAGGCCAGTGTACCAGTCTCAAATAAATCATTACCAAAGACTGACTTTAGTAAAGAAGACCAGAAAGCTTGATGGATTAAGCTCCAAGTTCAAGTTTTCACAAGAATAAAGAGGGTGAGTGTAGAAGAGTGATCACAGAGGAATTATTAAAAAGAAAGTAGATCATTCTTGAGAGAGTACTTAGAAGGATTTAAAAAAATCAGAATGTTCCCATTTTCCAGGTTGGTACACTGAATCTTCTGGAGCTGGACTCCACTTATTTATGATACAGAGTCTTAGAATCATGGGTTTCCAAGAAGTCATCAGGGCCACCAAGGAGCCTGCTGGATGCAGCTTGCCCGAAGTAGCATCTGCAGTATCTGCCTGCTTATCCCACCCCATCTTTTCCTTCCTTCTTATCCTTCCCTAAACCCACATGATGTGGCAACACATGCAGAAACTCCTGCCCATAAAGAAGAAAAGGCCAAAGAAATTTGGGTTAATACAGTGATTCAAGTCTACACGTCAAGAAAATGAGCTGGTGTTGTCTTTTTTTTTTTTCAGCTTTTCATAAACAGAGGGGGGAAAAATCCCAAACACCAGCTTAGTAAATATCTCTGACATTAGGGGTCTTTTCTCAAGTACTCTGGGCCAAAAGGGCTTCCCAAGCGGCTCAGTGGTAAAGAGTCTGCCTGCCGACGCAGGAGACACAAGAAGAGGAGAGTTCAATCCCTGGGTTGGGAAGATCCCCTGGAGAGGAAAATGGCAGCCCACTCCAGCATTCTTGCCTGGAAAATTCCATGGACAGAGGACCCTGATGGGTTGCAAAGACGTGACTGAGCTCATGCTCACAAGCGCTGAACCAAAAGAAATTCACACTTACAGGTGAGTCTTAGTCACTCTCCTTGGATGTTGAGTTAACCTGTATTAACCACTGTTGGGTAACAGAAGAGCCCTAAGGGTACAGTAACTCCTCCTTTCAGATTAAAAACATTGAAAATAGAAGATCAAATAGGATATGCCAGAAATGTACAGCTAGCAATATAAGAATCTTCTCTTGAAACCAAAGAAGTCTACAACAATAAAAGAGACTTGGCTCAACAATTACATTTATATAAAATTTTTAAATTTTAGTAGAAAATAAGATCAATAGGTATCAACTGACATGGCAGCCAGAAAAAGTAACATGATCTTAGGCTACACACATAGATGTATAGCAGCTAAAAATAAGGAGGTTATAGTTTTGCTGCTCTTTTCCTTGATCAGAGCATATGAGAATCTTCCAGTAAGAGGGCTACTCTCTTCAAAGGGCCATAGATACACTGGATCACAACCTGAGAAGAGTGACCAGGATGAAGAAGGAATGTTAAGTAAGGTCATATAAGGAGCAGCTGAAGATTCTGGAAGATGCTCAGAAGAGGGGGCAGAAATACCTTTAAATATCCAAGGACAAAGATACCTATTTTGTGAGCACAGAGGTGGAACAAGGGCCAATATACCAAGCATTAACAACTCACATATATTGAGAATTTGTTACTTATCAAGCACAAGCCTAGGCAAAAACATGGATTAATTTATGAGGAAGAGACTCCAAGAAATGAGTAACTGGCCAAAGTTGATGAGGTTGGATACAAGATGAGGTTTGAAGCCGTCTGGTTTGAGAGGCCACACTCTTAAGTACTATGGAATCTTGCCAATGCAGCAAAATATACGTTAATTCAGTGCAAGAATTCTAACTGTCTGGGATGTTTAAAGAATACGTTATCTTACTCAAAAAGTAGTGAGTTCTCTGTCACTAGGGAGGCCATATAACTACCTGGAGGCTAAGACAGGGGGCATCTGATCACCCACTCTGACTGCATGTGCCAGTATCCTCTGCAGTCAGTGGGTGAGTTCTGGCTGATGAAATGTGAGTGGAAGTGGTACCCATCATGCTGGGCTGCCCTTTCAATCACCGCGTGATCCTTACCCCCTTACACCATTGCTGGCTAAAATGGGGAAGACCCTGGTTTTCTAACTGAGAACAGAGGCACAAGATAGAAGGAACCTCGGTCCCTGAAGGACACTGCCTCCTCTTGCTATCTGCGTTGGAATAAGTTGTGAGTGAGAAATAAACTTCATTGTGATGAAGCCAGTGAAATTTTAAGGTTATTTGTTAAAGCAGTAACCCTGTTCTAACTAATACAAAGAGAGTACTGTGGGGAGAATTTAAGTGCTTGATGAGAGGTTGGCATTCTTCTCTTTTAAAGTCTATTCAAATTTGACACTCTTCAATTTGTGAATAATAAAGCAAAGTGGATTTTAAGAATTCCCCCAATAAAGAAACACACAATCTGATGATCGATATCCTCCTGGACAAAATAAAAATCAAAACTCTGAAATAAATAGATTTTTGACTTACAGGTGTTAGAATATCTACGTTCTCCAGTCGTGTATGACTCTGCGACCCCTTGGACTGTAGCCTATCAGCTCCGCTCTCTGTGAGATTTTCCAGGCAAGAGTACTGGAGTGGGTTGCCGTTTCCTTCTCTAAATTAGGTCCGGGACCAGCAAATTAAAAAGTATAAACACATGAACAAGAACAAATGACAGGGACTTGCCTGGTGGTCCAGTGGCTAAGACTCTGCTCCCAATGCAAGGGGCTCAGGTTCGATCCCTGGTCAGGGAACTAGATACCATATGCTGCAACTAAGAGTTTGGATGCCACAACTAAAAATACCCTGCACGCTGCAACTAACTATCCCACATGCCATAACTTAAGATCTGGAGTGCTGCAACTAAGACCCAGTCCAGATAAATAAATAAATATTTTAAGAAAATAAATGATAGGTTTGATCTTCCTTTATCACTCTAAGCAGTAAGTTTGGAAATTCTTTTCTTCACTGAATTGTAACCAATCACACATCAACACTAACCTTCCAGGCAATCTGTTAGAGGCTAGAAACAAAGTTACATAAGACCCCAAGCTTTATACTTGAAGAGTTTATAATAAAGGATAGTGGTCTTCAAAGCGTTGAGGGCATAAAATTCATCTGGAAACTTGTTAAAAAATGAGGATTCCTGAACTCAAACAGGGGCTCTGTATCAACCTAGAGGAGTGGGATGGGAGGGAGATGGGAGGGAGGTTCAAAATGGGAGGGGATATATGTATACCTATGGCTGAGTCATGCTGAGGTTTGACAGAAAACAACAAAATTCTGTAAAGCAGTTATCCTTCAATTAAAAAAATAAATAAATAAAGTTAAAAAAAAATGAGGATTCCTGGAATTTACTCCAGAGATATTAATTCAGAAGGTGTGGGGAGAGGACCACCAATCAACATCTAACATAACACCTGTCACATACTATACACTCAGTAAATAGCTTTGATAAATCAATGGCTGAATTTAGTGAACATGCCCTCTGAATCGAATGCAGAAAGTATATGAATCACCTTCTCAGAAAAGGTTGACCATCAGGGGAAAAAATTTAATCAGGGATCAATTAAATAAGATAACTGGGCTCTATAGTTCAAAATGTTCTGGAAAAAAAATAATGCCACATCTTTATAAAGTTGATATTTGTTTCCTTTCAAGAGAAGCTGAATTTAGTTTAAAAGTAAGTAAGAAAAAGTCTGGAACCAGAAGGGAAACAGAGACATATCCAGGAATTTTGAGCAGAATGAGGTCATAGGAAGCTGTTGTTTTCCTGCACCTTCCTTTTTTTTGAGCAGGAAAATTCCACACAAGAAGCAGACCAGTTGATCTTGCAACTGTGCTCCCATGTCTGGCACTTATCTGGGTCAAGTCAAGGAGAGCTGCCCCCAGGCCCTGGAAATAGACAACCCACCCAGTGGCTGGGACACACAGCACGTACAGCCCTTCTTATCGCCAGACGTTCTCACCCAGCATCCGTCTGCAAGCAGATTCTCTGCCGTGTAGGCAGCACCCCAGACTGACAAAATCACACAGGGCCACCTGACCAGACGGCCCTTCCCTTCATACATCCATCACCCCGTCCCAGATCCTGGAGCCACCTCTCTTGGTGTTCGTGTAAAGGTACCAAAGGTGTTTTCCTTTCAGAAGGATTTAAGGGAGCAGCCTGTGGATGCAGATGGCCTGGGCTCGACTCTTACTGCTGATTTCCTAGGTGTGCGCCTTAGCACCAGCTACATAACCTCTCTGTGCCTCAATTTACTCATTGGTAAGTAGACGATGCCAGGCATACCTACCTCATGGGGTTTTTCAGCAGATGAAGTGAGAAAAGAGATGCAGACCACAATGCCTGCCTGCAATAGTGAAAGTGAAAGTGTCAGTCGCTCTGTCGCGTCCCACTCTTCGCAACCCCATGGACTGTAGGCTCCTCTGTTAATGGGCTTTTCCAGGCAAGAATACTGGAGTGGGTTGCCATTTCCTTCTCCAGGGGATCTTCCCAACCCAGGGATTGAACTCTCCCCTCTTGTGTCTCCTGCACTGGCAGGCAGATTCTTGACCATCTGAGCCACCAGGGAAGCCAGTGCATGCAGTAAATGCTAAGAAGACGTGAACTGTGGCTAGGGGTCAGTCCACAGGACTGTCGAGGGCAATCCTGACTTCAGAGCTGCATGTGCCATGCTGTTGCTGGTTCGGGGGATTCTGCGCCACTGCTGCCCACAATGGGTAGCTGCCCACTCTGCTTTCCATCAGGCTTCCTGTACTTGAGCACCCTGGGCTATCAGCAGCCCCCAGCCTGCCTTACTGTGGTCTGTGCTGTAGACCTACATGCTAATTCTGGCCATTTTTCACAGAGTAAATAGCGAATGTTAGTTTCCCTGATGACAGACACATAGAGAAGCACAATTTTTCAGATTCAATTCATAGATCAGTTCTTAATCCTTAAGTCATCTCTCTTGATCTTTGAGTCGCACGCTGTAAATTTTTATTATCTCTGTTTTATAGCATTCTTTGTCAGTCTGATCCCATGCAATATGGAGAAGTTGAGGTATGGATGACATCATTCAAAAAGCACCTACAATTTTTTTTTTCTCACCAAGTACTTACAGATTTTTCTAATGTAACTTTCAAAAACCCACTTAAATACTCTTACATGTTTTGCAGATGAGGAAATTAATATTCAAATGCATTAAGTATTGGGCCCAAGGTCTCACAGCCAGAAAGCAGATAAATGGGGCTTGAACTGAAGTTCTTCTGCACCCCAGCTTGTGCTCATCTCATAACACTGGGAAATGAATCATAAACAAATCTGACCTCATATATTTCCAGTATTTATTGGATATGTGTTTTCTAAAAGTCTTACACTCAACTCAGTAAGTTCACTGAAAGCCTGCTAACTTCTTGTCCTTTGGCTGTTATCACTGTCTACCCTCCTTTGGGGCTCTACTCTCCATTGGTAATGTTTTATTGTTATCAGAAAGAATTATTTGACTATAAAGGGGGAAATCATACAGACATGTTCCACAATATGGCTAATCTCAGTATGCAACATTTAATAATTACATAAAAAGTCTTCATATCAAATGTAAGCAATGATCAAATTTACTAGGAAAGGAGTTTTTATAAATTACAGTTCTTTCTTCATTTTACATGTCTACTTCATTGAGCAGAAACTTATCTTGCCAATCTGTAGCTTCTCTAGGTAGTATCTGGGATCTATCTGCTGACTGCTGTCTATTGCCATTCAACTTTTTAACATTAATTGAAATATAACTGTCTTCACTTCCCTTGTGTGAACTGAGAACAAATTTTCAGTCTAAATTAAATTTAATAGTTATTTTTTTATTCCTTGATGAAGAAATAAATATTCTTTAATAAATAAATCAATAGTAATATTGTTTAACACTTTGCTTTCCACAAATGAATAACTTGATTGTGATTCTTAACTCCTTTTCCCTCCCTCAGCGTATCAAAGGAGTCACAAGTTAAAATTAGCATGGCAGGATAAGAACAAGGAAAGAAATACATTTGAGTTTGAAAGTGGGAAAAAATTCCATGTGATTCAAAATACTGTATCTTTCCTGAACATTGGTTAAGTATTCTTATTGAAAATGTAAAATTAATGTATGCTGTCTTTCTGGGCCTCAAACATTTAGGATCTAATTGAGGGAACTGGATTTATACATAAAATACAACTGGACAACACACCGTGTGTTAGAATAACCATGAGCCAAAGTCGTTGGCGCAGACATTCAGTAATATGATGAACCAGGAAAAGGAGACATCACTACAGGCTGGAGCAGGCTGGCAAGATGAGATGGGGAGCTGCCATGAGCCTGGAGAAAGGATGAGATTCAGAGAGAAGAACCAAACAAAAAAAAAATGTGAGAGAGGTGTGGAAGAGGGGAGAAAGAACAGGGGAAAGAAAGAAATGAGGAAAAACAAGTTGGCAGGAGGAATGAGGAAGAAGAGAGGCAGGCAGGTAAGCAGTGGATTTTGCACTACAGAAGGCAATAATTTGAGAGGTGGCAATTCCTAAAAGGCCATGTTGAACAAAATGCACTTTCACCCTTGTTGGTATGTCCAGAAATTTGAGTTTGGAAGTTCAGGTTTATATGACAGTAAATATGTGTTGGGTGGGGGAGTGGGGGTGGGGGGGAGGCCAGTAAATATTTACTTAAGTTTTTTAAAAAAGAAAGCTAGTCCACACCATGAAATATTTCTCAAAACCCTGGTTTCAAAACACCTGTTCCACTTCTCCAAGCCACATAAAGGAACATGCTTTTCTGCCAAAACTCTCTGACCTTACATTAACCAGTCTCTCCACTGAGTCGGCTCTTGAGTTCTCTTTAGCTCCATGTGTTTCTTGTCTTTAAATAAACCTCCTAGATGATATTCTTACAAAGATATTCATGCAATTCAGTGTCAACTTCTTCATAAACTTTACCAGTAACGGCATTTGTTGGAGGAGATCGAGAATCAAAAATGAACTCTCCCTCTCTCTCATACTTCCTATGTCCACATTTTGTATAAGTTCTATTAAGAAAAGTTTCCTCTCATGTTAAGAACTCTTCTACACCATACACTAATTTGAGAAATGAGTGTATCTGCTCTGTCTGAAAATGAGAGCAAGGTACTGCCTAATTCTGGGATGTCGCTGGAGAGTAATAATAAGAGCCGACTCACTGGAAAATACCCTAATGCTGGGAAAGACCGAAGGCAGGAGAAGAGGATGACAGAGGATGAGATGGTTGGATGACATCACTGACTCAGTGGACATGAGTTTGAGCCAACTCCAGGAGATAGTGAAGGACAGGGAAGCCCGATATGTTGCAGTTCATGGGGTCGCAAAGAGTCAGATATGACTAAGTGACCGAAAAACAGCAACGACAATGGTTATAACACGCCTCTAATTACTAGGGCTGCCCTGGCGGCTCAGACAGTAAAGAATCTACCTGCAGTGCAGAAGGCCTGGGTGCGATCCTTGAATCAGGAAGCTCCCCTGGAGAAGGGAATGGCTACCCACTCCAGTATTCTTGCCTGGAGAATTCCATGGACAGAGGAGCCTGGCGGGCTACAGTCCATGAGGTCGCAAAGAGATCGGCATGACTGAGCTATCAAAACATACACATACACACATTTCATTTTGGGGGCATCCAGATTATCTGGGAACTTGTTAATGAGGATTCCTGAGCTTACTTTCAGAGACACTAACTCAGAAGGTGTGCGCCACATAGTATGTACCTTTGTAGGTATCCTCTAGACTTCAAGATGTAAATGTGAAGGAATTATAGCTGTACCTACCTCATATGATTGTTAGATGATTTAAATGAGACTTTATATGCAAGTAAAAACCAGCAAACCCAGTAAACTTTACATGTTTCACATAGAAATCAATATGCTTTAGTTATTAGGATTCTTACTATTCAAATATTTGAATAAAAAAGTGCTCAG